>NW_027461833.1:300000-538205 GCF_050947455.1 Rhinoderma darwinii
TTATTATACTGTATACCCCTAGATTGCCCACTGCCCGAGATCCTGGTTAGGTAGCAATGACACCTCTCATTTAGAATTTGGTAGGTAGGTAGGGTATCCCCACTTTTAAATACAGCAGGGTCACTGGTGGACGCTCCGCTCCTATTGTTCAGTTGAAATATAAAAAAAACCAACTACGGTCATCAGACCTGTCATCGCCTGTCATCAGACCCGTCATCGCCTGTCATTGCCTGTCTTCAGATCTCTCATCGGCTGTCATCATCTGTCATCAGACCTGTCATCGCCTGTCATCAGACCTGTCATCAGACCTGTCATCGCCTGTCATCAGACCTGTCCATCGCCTATCATCTGACCTGTCATCAGACCTGTCATCGCCTGTCATCAGACCTGTCATCGCCTGTCATCAGACCTGTCATCGCCTGTCATCATCTGTCATCAGACCTGTCATCGCCTGTCATCAGACCCGTCATCAGACCTGTCATCAGACCTGTCATCTGACCTGTCATCAGACTTGTCATCGACTGTCATCTGACCTGTCATCAGACTGTCATCAGACCTGTCATCGCCTGTCATCAGACCTGTCATCGCCTGTCAGAAACTGACTCTGAACCCCCCGTCAGCGCGGATGAGTCGCAGGTCCTGCTATGCCCGGATTATCACGGGTAGCTGCAGATAATTATAGCCCCAAGTGCCTGATTTTACAGCCTCCTCAGGTATCAATTTGATGCCACAGGTTCGAGGCCATTGATTCGAGCAATGTATCCACATCAGACATGACAGCGCTGCAAAAGCTGCATGACAGCTCCAGTCTGAACAGCAGCTTATTTCTGCTGAGAAAACGGTATAAAATGAGACCCAACATAGAGAAAGATATAAATGCAGCGCTGGAGGCGGCACAACATGAAAAGAACGTTACATTATAGGTATCGCCGCGTTCACAACGGCCTGAACTATGAAAATATCGCATTATTTACCGCACGGTGAACACCGTAAAAAAAAAAATAAAACACAATGACAGCATTTTATTTTTTTGTCGTCTTGTCTCAAAAAAAATGTAATAAAAAGTGATGAATAAGTCGCGAGTAACGCAGAATTGCACCAATAGAAACGACAGTTCGTCACGCATAAAACAAGTCCTCCCGCAGCGATATCAACCGGAAAATAAAAAAGTTACGGCTGTCAGAAAATGGCGACACCAAAACAGGATTTTTATTGTGGGAAAATAGTGAAACGTAAAAAAACGATATAAATTTGGTGTCGCTGTAATCGTATCGCCCCGCAGAATAAAGGTCACATGTTGTTTATACCGCACGGTGAACGCTGTAAAAAAGAAGAAACAAAACCGCGCTAGAATTGCTGTTTTTTGGTTTCCTCATCTCCCAAAAAATATAATAAATAGCGATAAAAAAAATTGTATTTACCCCAAAATGGAACCAATAAAAATGACAGCTCGTTCCCCAACAACCGATCCCTCGCACAGCGCCGTCACCGGAAAATAGCACGTTATGTCTCTAAGAACGCAATCACGCTGAATGACGGACCAGACTCATATTTTAGGTCCAGTCGTTTTTCACTAAATACCCCACATCATCATTTACTGGACCCCACAGGTGACCCCGTAGATGCAGCGGAGATGAGGAAACTTTAGGGCCTTGTGCGGCTTATAGGACTAATGAAGAAGTCACATATAAGGTGATACTGGAGCGCAGATATTCTGTATAATCCCCAATAATCCCGGCCTGTGCATGAAGCGACCCCACCAATCCATGGATATTCACCCCATTATTACATCATCCTATTATACCCTGATGTACTCCGCCCAGCTTACATATACCCTGATGTACTCCGCCCAGAATACATATACCCTGATGTACTCCACCCAGCTTACATATAGCCTGATGTACTCCACCCAGCTTACATATACCCTTATGTACTCCACCCAGCTTACATATACCCTGATGTACTCCTCACAGTTTACATATACCCTGATGTACTCCGCCCAGTTTACATATACCCTGATGTACTCCACCCAGCTTACATATACCCTGATGTACTCCACCCAGCTTACATATACCCTGATGTACTGCCCAGCTTACATATACCCTGATGTACTGCCCAGCTTACATATACCCTGATGTACTGCCCAGCTTACATATACCCTGATGTACTCCGCCCAACTTACATATACCCTGATGTACTCCGCCCAGCTTACATATACCCTGATGTACTCCGCACAGCTTACATATACCCTGATGTACCCCGCACAGCTTACATATACCCTGATGTACTCCTCACAGCTTACATATACCCTGATTTACTGCTCACAGTTTACATATATCCTCATGTACTCCGCCCAGATTACATATACCCTGATGTACTCCGCACAGCTTACATATACCCTGATGTACTCCGCCCAGCTTACATATACCCTGATGTACTCCGCACAGCTTACATATACCCTGATGTACCCCGCACAGCTTACATATACCCTGATGTACTCCTCACAGCTTACATATACCCTGATTTACTGCTCACAGTTTACATATATCCTCATGTACTCCGCCCAGATTACATATACCCTGATGTACTCCGCACAGCTTACATATACCCTGATGTACTCCGCCCAGCTTACATATACCCTGATGTACTCCTCACAGCTTACATATACCCTGATGTACTCCGCCCAGTTTACATATACCCTGATGTACTCCGCCCAGCTTACATATACCCTGATGTACTCCGCACTGTTTACATATACCCTGATGTACTCCGCACAGTTTTACATATACCCTGATGTACTCCGCACAGTTTACATATACCCTGATGTACTCCGCACAGTTTACATATACCCTGATGTACTCCGCACAGTTTACATATACCCTGATGTACTCCGCCCAGCTTACATATACCCTGATGTACTCCGCACAGCTTACATATACCCTGATGTACTCCGCACAGCTTACATTTACCCTGATGTACTCCGCACATATTACATATACCCTGATGTACTCCGCACAGCTTACATATACCCTGATGTACTCCGCACAGCTTACATATACCCTGATGTACTCCGCACAGCTTACATATTCTCTGATGTACTCCGCACAGCTTACATATACCCTGATGTACTCCGCACAGCTTACATATACCCTGATGTACTCCGCACAGCTTACATATACCCTGATGTACTCCGCACAGTTTACATATACCCTGATGTACTCCGCCCAGTTTACATATACCCTGATGTACTCCGCACAGCTTACATATACCCTGATGTACTTTGCCCAGCTTACATATACCCTGATGTACTCCGCACAGTTTACATATACCCTGATGTACTCCACCCAGCTTACATATACCCTGATGTACTCCGCACAGTTTACATATACCCAGATGTACTCCACCCAGCTTACATATACCCTGATGTACTCCACCCAGATTACATATACCCTGATGTACTCCGCTTACATATACCCTGATGTACTCCTCCCAGTTTACATATACCCTGATGTACTCCGCCCAGCTTACATATACCCTGATGTATTCCGCACAGCTTACATTTACCCTGATTTACTCCGCACAGCTTACATATACCCTGATGTACTCCGCCCAGCTTACATATGTCAATACCTATACCAGACTGTGAAGACTACTAGTAAATCCAAAAAATGAGCGACACATAGCACAAATTATGTACCATGACAGTATAAAACAAACTTTATTGAAATGCAAATAACACATTGGCCATGAAGAGATAAAAACAGTATTGCACACAATTTAAAAAGGAGAGTGTGGAGGAACTGCGTAAATAATCCAAGTTCTAAGCTAACACAATATAAACATCCTGTGATGTGGTAAAGTGCAGAGGTCTACATCCAAAGAGGATGTGTAATGAGTCAATTTGTTAAACAGCTGAAGAGGCTATAGATATACTATGCACCTAACCAAAGAGCACAACATTGTGCATACGTGTGAAAATACACGGCTACGACTGCACAATTGCACCCAAAAATTGCCCTACTTCATAAATTAAGAAGACTGCACAAACCCGTGGATTGCATGATGGATCTCACACAAGATAACTCCACACTGACCGCCCCCGACGCGCGTTTCGCCGTCAGCTTTCTCAAGGGGTATTGACTGATGGGATAATGGTCACTTTAAGTATGAGATACAAAGGGAGGGGATTATGTCAATGTCCAATAGACACAAAGTGTGCACAGCATATGGGCATTATAATCACAGGCAAGGTTACACCTACCATGCTGCAGAGATCAGAGATGTGGACAGATGAAAGGAGCTGCACTCGTGTTTGCGGACGCCATTATGCCTCCGTTGCGCATGCGCACCGGCGTTCATCCGAGCGCCGGAAGTCATGCCCATAGACATCAGCCTCATAAGAGTACGCACTGCGCGTGCGCGCCGCAAAATAACTAAAGGGAGGGACTGGCGTGGCCATACTTGTTATGTAGGGAGAGGTCAGTGGCCATCTTAGAGCCTGGCAAATATGCCAGAAGCCCAAACAAGGGACAATAGACGTATGCAAGCTAGGGATGCCGTATACATCGCTGAGACAGTTCACCCCGAAGGAGTAGAGACCATGTCTCAGCGATGAAACACAGCTGGCAAAGTTTAAAATAATCCCGAATACCAGGGTATATCCCAAGGCAGTTCATACATACTTTCTAGACGCCTATAGCACGCACATAAACATCACATATGAATATACATAAATACATATATGTGCATACACCAACACAAATATAAGAATCTATACTTTACACGCATATATATATATCAATATAAAGAGTACCATACACTTTAAAAATTCACTTTCATTTACAATAAAAAACCATAATGGTAAAGATATATATTCGTGTATGCATAAGTATTGAAAATAAAAGAATAAATAAATAAAGTGAGGATAATAGACAGAGAGTGAATACAGGTGAGTGAACACGCGTGCTCGTGACAGTGATAAAAAGAGAAAAATACAAAAGAAATAAAATATGTGAGAAGAGATGAGGACGGCACCTGAAAAACATAAAACCGCTGTTACTCATACACAAGTCTTACACACATTTTTTATGTGGATCATTGTATAATGTGCTGTATAAATCGACAAAAATAGGGACCTATATGAAAGTGTCAAAATACAGATCGTTGTAAAATGTGTTATATAAAAGGAGAAAAAATATACTTATCTGTGTACAGATATAAAAACAATATATGAAATAATAAATATGTAGTAACCTGAAATCCATCAATGTAGATGGTCTAATACATAATAATATATCCAACAATAAACATGGATTGACCTAAAATCCATATGTGTAAAAAAAATATACTACATCATTACATATCCAATAATAAATATTTTGTGGAATAAAGTGCATATGTGTAAATATGATGTCATAATGAATTTGTTTCATAAAACATAAAACAAGTGAATTTGTGCATATTCAATATATATATAATATGCTATAGGGCATAAACATGAGCATGTAAATATATGAATTAGTGCACCCATAGTTCCATGTAATACTAAAAATATAAATAAGGTCGGTACACAAAGAAATATAGTATATACATGAAATAGATATGATATCGTGCAGAAATACAGACATACCAATATATAAATGAATATACCAATAGGCATATATAAGAATAAAAATAGAGCCGGTACGCATAAAAGTACCAATACCTACCCCTTGAGAAAGCTGAAGACATACCGAGACGCCAAATCCATATATAGAAAAGAAAAACAAGTATATAAATGCGTATACATAAGGTAACACTCCCATGCATACAGAGGGCCCGCATGTGGTAATAACCAACAGGAGAAAGGGGGAACAAGCCCACAATTTCCAAAGTTGAACATCATAGACAACCTCCACTACAGAACTGGACGAATGGACCATAGGTATCCATAACACCTGTAGAAAGATTAAGAATTTATTGGAAGATGGTATCAGATAATCAAAATATTCCAACCTGAGTGTACATGTTACACCAACAAAAAATTGCCTTACATATACCCTGATGTACTCCACCCAGCTTACATATACCCTGATGTACTCCACACAGCTTACATATACCCTGATGTACTCCGCCCAGCTTACATATATCCTGATGTACTCCACCCAGCTTACATATACCCTGATGTACTCCGCACAGTTTACATATACCCTGATGTACTCCACCCAGCTTACATATACCCTGATGTACTCCGCACAGTTTACATATACCCTGATGTACTCAGCACAGCTTACATATACCCTGATGTACTCCACCCAGCTTACATATACCCTGATGTACTCCACACAGCTTACATATACCCTGATGTACTCCACACAGCTTACATATACCCTGATGTACTCCGCACAGATTACATATACCCTGATGTACTCCACCCAGCTTACATATACCCTGATGTACTCCACACAGCTTACATATACCCTGATGTACTCCGCACAGATTACATATACCCTGATGTACTCCACACAGCTTACATATACCCTGATGTACTCCGCACATATTACATATACCCTGATGTACTCCGCACAGATTACATATACCCTGATGTACTCCACCCAGATTACATATACCCTGATGTACTCCGCACAGTTTACATATACCCTGATGTACTCCGCACATATTACATATACCCTGATGTACTCCGCACAGCTTACATATACCCTGATGTACTCCATCCAGCTTACATATACCCTGATGTACTCCACCCAGCTTACATATACCCTGATGTACTCCACACAGCTTACATATACCCTGATGTACTCCGCCCAGTTTACATATACCCTGATGTACTCCGCCCAGCTTACATATACCCTGATGTACTCCGCCCAGCTTACATATACCCTGATGTACTCCTCACAGCTTACATATACCCTGATGTACTCCGCACAGCTTACATATACCCTGATGTACTCCGCCCAGCTTACATATACCCTGATGTACTCCACCCAGCTTACATATACCCTGATGTACTCCGCCCAGCTTACATATACCCTGATGTACTCCGCACAGCTTACATATACCCTGATGTACTCCACATAGCTTACATATACTCTGATATACTCCGCCCAGCTTACATATACCCTGATGTTCTCCGCCCAGCTTACATATACTCTGATGTACTCCTCACAGCTTACATATACCCTGATGTACTCCGCCCAGTTTACATATACCCTGATGTACTCCGCACAGCTTACATATACCCTGATGTACTCCGCCCAGCTTACAAATGTCCCTACATTATAAATTGAAATAACAGTAAAACCAAGCAAAATCTGCGCTTCAAAAGCCAAATGGTGGTCCAACTGAGCCTGGCAGTGTGCCCAAACGGCAATTTATGACCACATATGGGGTATTACTGTATTCTGGAGAACCTGCTTAACTATTTATGGGGTGTGCGTCTACGATGGTACAAGCTGGGCACAACACATTGGGCACTGAAGTGGCATATCTGTGGAAAAGGGCAATATTCAATCTGCAACATCTATTGTGTACTAATTTTTGCAAAACACTTGTGGGGTCAAAATGCTCACTACCTTCTAGATGAATTCCTTGAGGGATGTAGTTTCCAAAATGGGGTAAGTTTTTTGGGGTTCCACTGTACTGATACTATAGCTCAGTAAAATCTCCACTCCAAATACTAAATGGCGCTCCTTCCCTTTTGAGTGATTGCCTTACCCTGGAGAGAATGCTTTACAAACGTTGAGGTGCTTTTCTCCTCTAGTCCTTGTGAAAATGCAACATTTTGGGCTAGAACTACAACTTTTCTCAAAAAAAAATGTCAATTTTTTTATTTTCACATCCCAATTCTAATAAATTCAGCAAAAACCTGTGTGGTCAAAATGCTCACTACACCCCTAGATGAATTCCTCAATGGGTGTAGTTTCCAAAATGGGGTCTTTTTTGGGGTGTTTCCTTTGTTTTGGCACCACAAGACCTCTTCTAACCTGACATGGTGCCTGAAATATAATTTAAGAAAAGGAAGGCCCTAAAATCCACTGGGTGCTCCTTTTCTGCTGAGGCCGGTGTTTCAGTCCAGTATCCCACTAGGGCCACATGTGGGATGTTTCTAAAAACTGCAGAATCAGGGCAATAAATATTCCGTTGTGTTTCTCTGGTAAAAACCTTCAGTCTTACAGGAAAAATCGATTAAAATGGCATTTCTGCCTAAAAAAAATGGAATTTGCAAATTTCCCTTCCACATTGCTTTAATTCCTGTGAAACGCATAAAGGGTTAAGAAACTTTCTAAATGCTGTTTTGAATACTTTAAGGGGTGCAGTTTTTAAAATGGGGTGATTTGTAGGGGTTCATAATATATAAGGCCCCTTAAAGCCACTTCAGATCCGTTCTGTTCCCTAAAAAAATAGGCTTTTGACATATTCTTGAAAATGTGAGAAATTGCTGCTAAATTTATAAGCCTTGTAATGTCCCAGAAAAATAAAGGGATGTTTAAAAAATGATGCAAACATAAAGTAGACATATGGGAAATGTTTAGCCAACTGAGCAATAAACCCAAATATATCAGTGGTCCTAGTGACTAATAACTTAGACCAAAAAAGAAAAGAACAGTCACGACCAAATAATTGAAGAAATACAAAAAATCCTTTATTAAACTCAAATAGACAAATGCAAGCAGACAACATAGAACATATTAAAATAGCGTAACCCTCGCAAAATCAAAGATGGAATCAGAACACTAGCGCAGCAGGACAACCAAATAGTAATCCGGAAAAATTATCCCCCAAAAATGCTAAAGTGTCTAAGTCGTTTTCAAGCAGGCACTAAGTATAAAACTTTTGCACAGATAGGCATATACCAAAAAATAAATGTGAATACAATCAAGATAATGACATATGAACAGCAATATACATACACCTGCAGAGTACGGGAATAGCCGGGACTTCAAAGACCGGGGGTCCACTGCTGAACCCAACGCGCGTTTCGCAAATGCTTCGTATGGGGAAATATGGGAAATGTTGACTAATGACTATTTTGTGTGGTATTACTATCTGTCTTACCAGCAGATACATTTGACTTTAGAAAAATGACAATTTTTGCAATTTTTCTCTAAATTTTTGTGTTTTTCACAAAAACATTTAATTTTTTCACTAACATAAAGTACAATATGTCACAAGAAAACAATCTCAGAATCGCTTGGATAGGTAAAAGCATTCCGGAGTTATTACCACATAAAGTGACACGTCAGATTTTATAAATGAGGCTCTGTCATTTGGTCCAAAACTTGCTGTGGCGGGAAGGGGTTAAAGCTACAGAGACAAAATATCAAAATAAGGAAAGAAGAGAATGTTTCAGGTGCAACAAACAGGGACACCTAAAGAAGGACTGTACAATATGGAAAGCAGAACAGCAGAAACCATTTCCAAAAGGGACTAAAGAAAAGGTCAAAACCACAATCTCTGATCCACGTGCAGATAATTGGAATGGCAGATTTATAGGGACAAATGGGGGCAGCAGAAAGGAAGAACAGAACTCTGACGGAAATGATCAGATGCATGCTGACAGATCCTGGATTACCTGAAAAATATTGGTCCCTAGTACATTTTATGGGCAGGCTAAAATTCCGCCAATACCTACCCAGTAAGAGGGCAAGGTATGGGATAAAAATGTACAAACTGAGCTAGAGCAGCTCAGGTTTTGGGTTTATGAAGGGAAGGACTTCAGGATTGAACCCCCAGAATCCCCCCCCTCTTGGAGCTCCAACATTACGTGGATAACTTCTACATCAGCATCCCACTATTTAAATGCCTCTCCACCAGAAATACTGCAGCCTGCGGCACGGTGCACAGAATCCAGAGAGGCCGCTCTAAAACTCTGATTGCGCAACGTGTCAAAAGGGGTGCATTATACAGCGAGAACATGTTGTTCGTCAAGTATAAGGACAAGCGGGATGTCCTTCTCTTGACCACAATACATGGAAACGGCAGCACCCCTGTCCCTGTACGAGGTGCCACCACGGTGACCCACAATCCAGATTGCATCGTGGGCTATATATAATAAGTACTTGGGAGGGGTTGATCTCTCAGATCAAGTGCTGAAGCCGTATAGTGCAATGCGGAAGACAAGGGTGTGGTACAAAAAGGTGGCCGTGCCATTGGTACAGATGGCATTGTATCACACTTACGTGCTATGCAAATGTGCAGGCCGGACAGAGTCATTCCTTAATTTTCAGGAGGAGATTACCAAGGTGCTTGTGTTTGAAAACCAGGTTGGGGAGGGCCCAAACACATCTGCTGAAAGTGAGGGCGCCCGTATTGTACCAGGGCAACACTTTACCGGCATCGTTCCCCAAACTGCAAAGAAGGGGAGATCCCAAAAGAGGTGCAGAGTGTGTAGCAAAAGTGGCATAAGAAGGGTCACCACTTATCAGTGCGACACCTGCCCCGAAAAAACGGGTCTGTGCATAAAGGTTTGCTACAAGGCTTACCACACATCTATGAATTATTAATTGTATTATTTATGTACCTTTTATTATACTGATTTGCTCTTCACATCATACACATGCCCCCACATTATATATTGAAATACCAGTAAATACGGCCTAATTCAAATAAATTCAGACAAAAAACCTGTGAGTCAAAATGGTAATTATACCCTTCGATGAGTACCTTGAGCGGTGTCGTTTTCTAAATTGGGTCACTTTTGGGGTGTTTCCACTGTTTTGGGCCCTCAGGGGCTTTGCAAATGCGACAGGGTGCCGCAAACCAATCCAGCAAAATCTGAATGCTAAATAGAGCTCCTTCCCTTCTAATCCCTGCCGTGTGTCCAAATAGTAGTTTATAACCACATATGGGGTATTGCTGTGCTCAAGAGGATTTTCTTTATAAATGTTGGGGTGCCTTTTCTCCTTTAATCCTTGTGGAAATGAAAAAAAATTAGGTTTAGCTACATTTAATCGGAAAAAAATGTAGATTTTCATTTTCACAGCCTACTTCCAAAAATTTCGGCAAAAAACCTGTGGGGTCAAAATGCTAACTATACCCTTAGTTAAGTTCCTTGAGGGGTGTATTTTCCTAAATGAAGTCAATTTTGGGGGTTTCCACTGTTTTGTCCCCTCAGGGGCTTTGCAAATGCGACATGGCCTCTGCAAACCATTCCAGCTAAATTTGAACTCCAAAACTCAAATGGCGCTCATTCCCTTCGGTAGTTTCCAAAATGGGGTCACTTTTGGGGGGTTTCTACTGTTTTGGCACCACAAGACCTCTTCAAACCTGACATGGTGCCTAAAATATATTCTAAGAAAAAGAAGGCCCCAAAATCGACTAAGTCCTCCTTTGCTTCTGAGGCCTGTGCTTCAGTCCAACAACTTCAGAATCTGGGCAATAAATATTCAGTTGCGTTTCTCTGGTAAAAATTTCTGTGTTACAGAAAAATATGGATTCAAACTGATTTTCTGCAAAAAAAATTACATTTGTAAATTTCACCTCCACTTTGCTGTAATTCCTGTGAAGCACCTACAGGGTTTAGAAACTTTCTAAAAGCTATTTTTAATACTTTGAGGGTTTAGGTTTTGAAAATGGGGAGTTTTATGGGGTTTTCTGATATATGGGCACCTCAAAGTCACTTTAGAACTGAACTGGTCCCTAAAAAAATAGCCTTTTGAAATTTTCTTGAAATTGTGAGGAATTGCTGCTAAAGTTCTAAGCCTTGTAACGTCCTAGAAAAATAAAAGGATCTTCAAAATACGATGCCAATCTAATGTAGACATATGGGGGAAGTTAACTAGTAACTATTTTGTGTGGTGTTGCTATCTGTCTTACAAGCAGATACATTTAAATTTCGAAAAATGCTAATTTTTACACATTTTCTCTAAATTTTGGTGTTTTTTACAAATAAACACGGAATGTATCGACCAAATTTTACCACTAATTTAAAGTCCAATGTGTCGCGAGAAAACATTCTCAGAATCGCTTGGATAGGTGAAAGCATTCCGAAGTTATTACCACATCAAGTCACACATGTCAGTTTTGAAAAAATGGCCTGGTCCATTAGGCGAAAACAGACTGTGTCCTTAAGGGGTTAATACATGGTCCCCGGTATCCGTGGACCAACACACCATTGATAAGGAAAGAAGGGTTCTTGATAGCAAACCATAGGATCGAAAACCCAGGGTAGCCAAAACCATGAATAATTGGATACAGGCCTTTTCCGTTATGGGTTGTGTCATGGGTCAGCACCACCCTGAACGCTGTTCGGAACTTTTCATTTACATGGATAGCATTTATAGTGCTTATAAGTCACATGGTGGTTCCACATGGTGGCACTACGACGGAGAATTCAGACGTCGTCTAGCGTTATAACCAAATTTTGGTTGGGGTGTTAAATCCACTGACGTATGGTTGCGTCTTATGATGACCCAAAAAACACACCCCTTTCCATTAATGGCATCTGGCTCATCAGCTCCTTTTCCTCAAGGGTCAGTGGCCGTCCACAGGTCTGGTGCATGCTGGTTATTCAATGAAGGCCATTGTAAATTTGCAGGATTATGCAAATATAAGCATTGGTGCTCCGCATGTGGAGGTCCACACACAGCATCTCTCGGTTCCCGCCCAACACATGAGGCACCTTCAAAGCAAAATGCTCAATGTGACGGAAAGGACCCCAGTGAGCGAAACCACGATGAGGCCTTGGCTAGATAAGTATCCTGACAGGATGCCCCAGAATGTATACAGCTCTGCTGCATTTGTTGGAGTACAATTTTGGCCTCTGGCATAGTAGGGGGTCACGGGAGATAAACTGAGTAGCATAGATATTCGTCTGCTCAACCATCAAATTTATTAGGGAGTCAGAAAAAAAAATGGAAAAAAATCAATGGCCTCGAACCCTGTGGCATCAAATTGATCCCTGAGGAGGCTGTAAAATCAGGCACTTGGGGGGCTATAATTATCTGCAGCTACCCGTGATAATCCGGGCATAGCAGCACCTGCGACTCTTCCGCGCTGACGGGGGGTTCAGAGTCAGTTTCTCTAGATTCAGATGAAATTGCAAACTGCTTCACCTTCACCTGCTGAGTCTGTATCTGAGAATAACATTTGGTTTGTCACATCAGTGGTGTAAAGCCTTTGGGCCATATTTTGTATTTCTAACTGGAGATGACAAGCGATGACAGGTCTGATGACAGGCGATGACAGCTCTGATGACAGGTCTGATGACAGGCGATGACAGGTCTGATGACAGGTGATAACAGGCGATGACAGGTCTGATGACAGGCGATGACAGGTCTGATGACAGGTCTGATGACAGGTCTGATGACATGCGATGACAGGTCTGATGAGAGGCGATGACAGGTCTGATGACAGGTGATGACAGGCGATGACAGGTCTGATGAGAGGCGATGACAGGTCTGATGACATGCGATGACGTCTGATGAGAGGCGATGACAGGTCTGATGAGAGGCGGTGACAGGACTGAGGACAGGTCTGATGACACTGATCACCAGATGATGGTGGTTGTAGTGTTTTATCAGCTGGTGAGGGGACTGATCGCCGGCTTTATGTACATTTTTATCTATCTACACAGCATCTGGCTCTGTCAGGCTCCAGGACACAGTTGAGCCCTCACAGAGCAGGAGATGCTGGGAAAACAATACGTCTGCGTTTTGTTTGGCTAGTCAGTACAGACTGGCCAATCACAGCGCTCGCCGGCACCGGACCAATCTGATTGATCCCATGCCAGCATCTCCTGCCCGGCAACTCTGCTTTAGAGCTGAGTTGCCGGTCCTGTCACTGTGTCGCTTTACACAGCGACAGCTTAAAGTCCTGACATGCTTGGTACATAGGACTGCAGTAAGTTACTTGCAATACCGACGTACCAGACACATCATTTTGCGGGAAGGAGTTAATGTGACAGTACCCCCCTCCCCCTTTACCTACAGGGCCCCTGCTTTATAGAGAAATATTAGTATAGAAAAGACATGGAGGAGTTGTCCATAGCAACCAATCAGATTCCTGGTTTTATTTTTCTAAGACAGGTTTGAAATTGAAAGAAGTGATCTGATTGGTTGCTATGGACAATGTTACCTGCTAAATTTTCGACTCCACATCTTCCCAGAAGTAACCATAGCAACCAATTCAATGGATGAGAGTTGGTAGGTAGATTGGAGGGTCTGATAAGTGACAACCACAGCCCACCATGCAGTGACAGCCAGAGCCTCTAGAGCAGGGGGTCTCAAGCTCAGCTGGGTGGATGGGCCGCATAATGAAAAAATTGGAAGTTGAAGGGCCGCATTACAGAAAAAATTTGATACCATACAAAATTGTTGTTATTTGTGTTTCAATAATTTTTATTGGAGGTTTACAAGAAAAGGTATACTGTAGATGTAGATCAAACAATGCAAATTACAGTTGGGGGCATTCCCCGAAGATCGAATCATCAATTTTATATTTGAACTACTATAACATTAGTATAATAATACCGCTAGGTTTAAACTTCCCGGAAATTTGTGAGTTTACACAATCTAGTTTTCTACTTTAAGTGTCGCTAAATGCAGTCTGGCAGCTCAGTTGGCAGCGTTTGGCAGACACAAGAACGTCAATATTGGGCTTAATATCATGCGCGTTAGCCAATCGCAATGTTGCACGAAGATGTTCATCCGTAAGTCTTGACCGTAACGCTGATTTGTTAATCTTCATTGAAGAGAAGAACTGTTCACATACATACGTACTGCCAAACATGGTCATGGTCCTGGCAGCGGCATTAACAAGTTTTGGAAACTTTTCTTGAGAGACAAACTTGTAGAAATCTGGAACACCAATGTCCATATACTTCTGTTTAAGAACAGTGTCGCACTGCAAGTCCACAATCTCCATCTGCAGATCTTCTGAAACACAAGCGACGTCTACCGCAAACGGAGTGGCAAAGAGTGCAAATTCAGGTTCAAGATCCCGGAACTCATGAAAACGTCGATCAAACTCTTGCAGTAATTGAGAAATGATATCTGAGTAATAACTGAGGTGTTGTGGTTCAACTCGTATCGACTGCAAAGCGGAGAAATGTGCCAAATTGCTAGACTTCAGCTGTTTGGCCCACAAAGACTGCTTACATCTGAATGCCTTGACACTGTCATACATCATCGTAATCATCTGCTTTGGGCCCTGAAGTTTCAAGTTGAGTGCGTTGAGGTGTTCTGTGACATCTGTTAGAAACGCTAAATCAGATAGAAAAGCTGGGTCAGAAAGTTGGAGAGCGTCGTTATCTTTTAGTGCCATAAAAAGCGCTATCTCCTGTCTTAAAGCAAAAAATCTCTTCAACACGCTTCCCCGACTCAACCATCTGACCTCGGTATGATACAGCAAGTCTCCATATTCAGTGTCCATATCGGATAAAAAAAGAAGTGAACTGCCTATGGTTAAGACCTCTTGCCCGTATAAAATGAACCGTCTTAACAACAAAGTCCATAACTTCTTTCCTTTTTAGACTTTTGCTACACAGCGCCTCCTGATGCAGAATGCAGTGTATTGCACTGAAAGGACTCGACAAAGAAAGCTGCTTTCGTTTTGCTTTCAATAAGCCCACAACACCAACATTTTCAGAACACATTGCTGGTGCACCGTCAGTTGCCACAGACACGAGTTTATCCCATGGCAGTCCTGCTGTGTTAATACAACCTTCAAGCTCTTTAAAAATGTCACGACCGGTTGTTGTGCCTTTCATAGGTAATAAATCGAATAATTCCTCAGTTATGTTTAGGTCTCCATCAACCCCACGAATAAAGACAGCACAATATGCAGTATCTGTTACACCAGTACTCTCGTCAAGCG
The DNA here is from genome assembly GCF_050947455.1 of Rhinoderma darwinii. Classification (NCBI taxonomy): domain Eukaryota; kingdom Metazoa; phylum Chordata; class Amphibia; order Anura; family Rhinodermatidae; genus Rhinoderma; species Rhinoderma darwinii. The sequence continues at coordinate 315,814 of NW_027461833.1, forward strand.
CTATGGAAAATGCTGCAAAACCTTGCGCTCTTGTAATCAGTTGCTGATGAATGTTACTAGCAGATTCAGTGATTCTACTAGCAACAGTATTTGCCGACAAGCTTATGCCTTCAAACGGTTTCTGTTTGTCCGGACAAATAATTTCACATGTCTTTATAAAACAGTCTTTAATGAACTGGCCTTCAGTGAATGGTCTTGAAGATTTTGCTATCATGTTACTAAGGACAAAACTCGCTTTTACTGAAGATTCGCTTGACTTATTAATACTTGAGAAAAAGGTTCGCTGTTTTTTAAGCGATGCTTTCAGTTGCTGAACCTTTTCATCCCGTATTTTGCCAGACAGTGCATCATACTGTTCTCCATGCTGCGTCATGTAATGTCGACGCACATTGTAGTCCTTAAGCACCGCGATAAACTGCAAACAAATCAGACACTGGGCTCTGTCTTTTACCTCTGTGACAAAATATAAGTTTTCCCACTTGTCCTGGAATATTCGTTTCTCATCAGCAATCTTGCGATTTTTCGATGACGACGCCATTAAAGACTGTAAAGGGGTTCTCTGGGAATTGAAAAATATGTCCGTTAGCAACCCTGTACTGCCCCCATATAAATATATCATAGTTTGCTGCCACATGGAATTATAGTGCCCTCATAGGCATACATTGTATGTCTATGAGGGCACTGCAGAGCACGGTCATCCACATCCACCTCTGCAGAGCACTGTTACCTATATTTACTACTGCAGAGCTCTGTAACCTACATCCACTTCTGCAGGGCACTATTACCTACACATCCACCGCTGTACAGCCACTGCTGCATACAAAGTCTGCTGCCCCCTCAGTAAAAATATACTGTCCGATCCCCCAATAATTAAAAAATGCCCTCTGTAGATGCTGCCACAGTGCCCTCTGTAGATGCTGCCACAGTGCCCTCTGTAGATGCTGCCACAGTGCCCTCTGTAGAAGCTGCCACAGTGCCCTCTGTAGATGCTGCCACACTGCCCTCTGTAGATGCTGCCACACTGCCCTCTGTAGATGCTGCCACAGTGCCCTCTGTAGTTGCTGCTACACTGCCCTCTGTAGATGCTGCCACACTGCCCTCTGTAGATGCTGCCACACTGCCCTCTGTAGATGCTGCCACACTGCCCTCTGTAGATGCTGCCACAGTGCCCTCTGTAGTTGCTGCCACACTGCCCTCTGTAGATAATGCCAGTGCCCTCTGTAGATGCTGCCACACTGCCCTCTGTATAGTGCCACAGTGCCATATTTATTGCCACACTGCCCTCTGTAGATAGTGCCACAGTGCCCTCTGTAATGCTACACTGCCCTCTGTAGTGCCACAGTGCCCTCTGTAGTGCCACAGTGCCCTCTGTAGTGCCACAGTGCCCTCTGTATAGTGCCACAGTGCCCTATTTAATGCCACACTGCCCTCTGTAGATAGTGCCACAGTGCCCTCTGTAATGCTACACTGCCCTCTGTAGTGCCACAGTGCCCTCTATAGTGCCACAGTGCCCTCTGTATAGTGCCACAGTGCCCTATTTAATGCCACACTGCCCTCTGTAGATAGTGCCACAGTGCCCTCTGTAATGCTACACTGCCCTCTGTAGTGCCCCAGTGCCCTCTGTAGTGCCACAGTGCCCTCTGTATAGTGCCACAGTGCCCTATTTAATTCCACAGTGCCCTCTGTAGATAGTGCCACAGTGCCCTCTGTAATGCTACACTGCCCTCTGTAGTGCCACAGTGCCCTCTGTAGTGCCACAGTGCCCTCTGTATAGTGCCACAGTGCCCTATTTAATGCCACACTGCCCTCTGTAGATAATGCCACAGTGCCCTCTGTAATGCTACACTGCCCTCTGTAGTGCCCCAGTGCCCTATTTAATGCCACACTGCCCTCTGTAGATAGTGCCACAGTGCCCTCTGTAATGCTACACTGCCCTCTGTAGTGCCATAGTGCCCTCTATAGTGCCACAGTGCCCTCTGTAGTGCCACAGTGCCCTATGTAATGCCACAAACCATTGTAGATCACCCCCCCCCCCTATAGATAGTACCACGCAGGGGTGACATCCCAAGCCAGAGCATGCCGATGCACTGGCCTGGGATTCCTTTGCTCTAGAATGGGCCCAACACACCACACCCTGCTGACAGCGCCACATGCCCCTTCTATGTAAGTAGCTCCATTGTGACTCCCTCCTCGGCCGGGGTGTGTAGCGCTGTCAAAGATGGTGTGTGTGGGGCGCTACTAAAGCGGTTTTCCACTACATGGGACTTTAATTCAACTGCTCACCAATGAGTCCGGGACTCGTGACTGACGTTATGAAGGAGCAAGCGCTCACCAATGCGGTCCAAGGAGGACTGACGTCATGAAGGAGCGCTCCTCCTTCCGACCGCTCTATCCTCTCCCCGCGGACTCGCATTCGCCGGAGGACTGACGTCCTGAAGAAACGCTCTCACCTCTCTCTACGGGTCGCGGGCCGCAGATGACAGCCTCAGGGGCCGCATGCGGCCCGCGGGCCGCGTGCCTGAGACCCCTGCTCTAGAGGCAACAGCTACTGCCACCATTATAGTGACAACTACTGACCCCAATAATAGTGACAGCTACTGCCACCATTATAGTGACAACTACTAACCCCAATAACAGTGACAGCTACTACCCCAATAATAGTGACATCTACTGACCCCAATAATACTGACAGCTACTGACCCCAATAATAGTGACAGCTACTGACCCCAATAATAGTGACAGCTACTGACCCCAATAATAGTGACAGCTACTGACCCCAATAATAGTGACAGCTACTACCCCCAATAATAGTGACAGCTACTGACCCCAATAATAGTGACAGCTACTGACCCCAATAATACTGACAGCTACTGACCCCAATAATAGTGACAGCTACTGACCCCAATAATAGTGACAGCTACTGACCCCAATAATAGTGACAGCTACTAACCCCAATAATAGTGACAGCTACTGACCTCAATAATAGTGACAGCTACTGCCTCCACTATAGTGACAGCTACTGACCCCAAAAACAGTGACAGCTACTGACCCCAATAATAGTGACAGCTACTGACCCCAATAATAGTGACAGCTACTACCCCCCAATAATAGTGACAGCTACTGACCCCAATAATAGTGACGGCTACTGACCCCAATAATTGTGACAGCTACTGACCCCAATAATAGTGACAACTACTGACTCCAAAAATAGTGACAGCTACTGACCCCAATAATATTGACAGCTACTGACCCCAATAATAGTGACAGCTACTGACCCCAATAATATTGACAGCTACTGACCCCAATAATAGTGACAGCTACTGACCCCAATAATAGTGACAGCTACTGACCCCAATAATAGTGACAGCTACTGACCCCAATAATAGTGACAGCTACTGACCTCAATAATAGTGACAGCTACTGCCTCCACTATAGTGACAGCTACTGACCCCAAAAACAGTGACAGCTACTGACCCCAATAATAGTGACAGCTACTGACCCCAATAATAGTGACAGCTACTGACCCCAATAATAGTGACAGCTACTGACCCCAATAATAGTGACAGCTACTGACCCCAATAATAGTGACAGCTACTGACCCCAATAATAGTGACAGCTACTGACCCCAATAATAGTGACAGCTACTACCCCCAATAATAGTGACAGCTACTGACCCCAATAATAGTGACAGCTACTGACCCCAATAATAGTGACAGCTACTACCCCCAATAATAGTGACAGCTACTGACCCCAATAATAGTGACAGCTACTGACGCCAATAATAGTGACAGCTACTGACCCCAATAATAGTGACAGCTACTGACCCCAATAATAGTGACAGCTACTGACCCCAATAATAGTGACATCTACTGACCCCAATAATAGTGACAGCTACTGACCCCAATAATAGTGACAGCTACTGACCCCAATAATAGTGACAGCTACTGACCCCAATAACAGTTTACAGACTCGAACAATAACATCTTATTTATGGTGAATGATGAAGGGCATAAAAAAACTTAAAAAAGCAATAAAAATAAAGATAGATTATTGGAGCACTCCACTTATTTTTTTTTATTGCACCCTCCATTTGTACATTGGTGTTTCAGTGGGGTGCTGTGTGCAAAATACTTACCGATCCCCGCATTTTGTATTTTTCGGGTCCAACGCCGCTCACCTGATCTTCCCTCTGACTTGTCTGGAGTCACGGTGCTTTTGAATAAACCGGAACTCAGGCTCTCAATGCATTCCTATGGAAGCCAGCAAGACCAGGACGAGGCCAGAACGAGGCTCCATAGGAATGCATTGACTTCAGGTTTTCTGAACAGCAGTGATTCCAGACCAGGTCAGAATGAAGATCACGTGCGCGGCCCTGGACTCGAAAAACGACAGGATCCAGGGATCGTAAGTATTTCTACACCCAGCTCCCCACTGAAACACGAATGCACAAATGGAGGGTGCAAAAAATAAATAAATAAATAAAGTGGAGTGCTTCTTTAAATGCTCATGGTCACAATGAAGGGAGACAAAAGCGAAAAAAAATAATTGCAGCTGAAAGGACAAAATTAGTTGCAACATCAAGGGGTTAATAATTATAGTACATGCAGATCACTGTATAGAGCTTTTCAGCTCCCCAGGGGCATACGGTTGGGAGCTTTGACTGGCGGGGTCACTTTAAGAATAAATAAATGGGGGGTGGCATCACTTCATCATGATCTACAGAGATTGGCCAGTGATCACATGGTAGGGGGCTATAGAGCTCCCTATAAGATAGTAATGCCCTTCGTCCTCCTCTTTGGCCCCTGCAGCTTGGCGTCTTTCCCCCACTCCCTCTCTTGATTTGACTCCTTAATGACACGTTTTTTTCCATTTTCGTTTATTACTCCCCGCCATTGCTTTCGTTTTTACAGCGTCTATCGTCCGGTAATAACTACATGTTCACTTTATTCTACGGATGAATATGATAACGGCGATACCGAATTTATCATTTTTTCATGTTTTACCACTTTGTAAAACTATTTGTTAAAAAAATTAGTTTTGCGTCGCCAAAATCTGAGAGCCATAACTTTTTTATGTTTCTGTAGATTGAGCGATGTGAGGGCTTATTTTTTGCGAGGCGAGCTTTTATTGTTACCATTTTGGAGTACATGCGACTTTTTGGTCAGTTTTTATTCTATTTTTTGGGGAGCTAACGTGACCAAAAAACAGCAATTTGGGTGCTTTAAACATTTTTTTTTTTTTTTGACTGTGTTCAGTGGGTTAGATAACATCAGATTGTAATAGTTCGGACTTTTGCAAATGTGGCGATAACAGTTATGCTAATTTATATTTTGTTTAACATTACTTTAGGGAAAAAATGGGAAGAGGGAATTTAACTTTTTTTAAATTCTGTTTAGTAGTCCCCCTAGTGGACTTGAACCAGCGATCATTGGATCGCTCACACGATCTACTGCAATAGTAAAGTATTGCAGTATATTGTGATTCTTACAGCCACCTATAAAGCCCTGCCGGAGTACAAAGATGGCAGACCCTTCATTAGGCCCCCAGGCTGCCATTATAACCATTGGCATCCCGCTATAGCATCGTGGGGGGATAATGGCACGTCGGAGGGGGTCGTCCCTCTCATTCTAATGTGTTAGATGCTGTGGTCGTGATTGACTGTGGCCTCTAAGTGGTTAAATTGGCATAATCAAAGTGATATTTGATTCTGTCCGTTGCAGTGCGGTGTTGGCTATATTACACAGCCATTACCCGCTAAGTATGGAGCGACCCCAGCCCGTGATCTCGCTCCATACTTCCCCTTAACGACTGCCATGTACATGTATGTGACATGTTGTTAAGGAAATAAATGTTATTTTGTTGATTGTTTCAGTGAATTTTTTTGTTCATCCTGTTTTGATTATTTTGATTATTTTATTCTGTTGTAGATATCACAGCGGGCGGTTCTAGGAGGACCTTGTCTAGATGACGGTGAAACACATAGGTAGAGCGCCAGGGACTGCAGGGAAGTGCAACCCGGTCTTTCTTTCCGTGAATTGACACAGTGTGATTTGCTAATTTATTGGCGACTTTTCACTATTATGGAGTTCAACGGATCGGGATTCTTCTCCATCTTCTTGGCCTTTTGGTGTGCGGCCTGGCTCTCTGCTAGCTACACCCTGACCTCACATCAACAACCATGCCCCCCCACTGATGTACATCATCCCCTCAGTTCTGTAGATTATCTGACTGCTGATTATTAAGATGAAACAATTCTGACAATTTTTCCATATTATTTAACATTGAGCGTTTTCTTTTTTGTTTTGCAGTGAAATGGGAAATTTCTTTGCAGAAAATATCCTGTTTAGAATGGGATTCATAGGAATGGCCATTGCCTGTAAGTAACAATCACGGAAGTGATTATAATAGTCTCTTCATGCAGCAGTAATCAGATTTTTCTAAAAAATAAATAAAGTTTTGTTCATTTCAATTGATAATAATTGTCCGGATCAGACGATGCAGATAAATGTTCCCGTCCATTATTGTAGGTTTCTTTTTGGGTTTAGCGCTTGGTTCGCGCTTCATAGATGTTATTAGGTTGTTTTACACATGGTACAGGATTTATTTGGCTTATTTTCTCTTTTTCAGCTCTGGGCCTGACGTTTCTACATTATAAGTTCATTATGTTCCATGCTGAAGCCTTTCGGGATCGTCAGACCTTGGTTTAAAAGATCCTCATGGCAATTGGATGGTCATCATGCGTCGGGACAGCCGTGATGGCTACATTTTCGGTAAGTTAATAAATGTTTTACATTGATGGGGTTGTCCCATCTTCACTAAATAGGGACCCGCTGGCAATCAGCTGAACCCCTGGTGATCATGATCAGTGGTTATCACCGGGTGGCCACATCATAAAGTGGTATTACATGGCTTATTCCAATGAATGGACGACCATGTAATAGATGTGTCTAATATAAAGGAGTCACAAGCAAGAGACCAACCTCTATATCCATTATGTCTCTGTGGTTATTATATCAGAACACGTTATTTAGGATTTATTGGGAAGTTCTGAGGGTAAATTAGTGATTAGTTCCATAAGATTTGCTGTAACCTCTGTCTGCTTGTTTTCTAGACGTACCGTTATCCAATGACTCACCGGATTTGCGCTTTTCATTGCATTCGGGTTTGCCAGCCTTTACAACCTTTGGCAGTCCATACTCGTCTACAAAGTGCCCGAAAGCCGAAGAGTCATCAGCCATTTCAGACTGGCGTCCTGTATAATGGCCGTGACCTTAGTGGTTTTCTGTATCCTTTCTTAAATAATATTTGAATGGAATCCAATTGTCCTTGTCTTTAGGTTCACATGTAGGAAACATCAGATCCTGAGGTGATCATTTCCCTTCATTTTCTGATCTTGCCCGCCAGATGGCGACATGCTGGTGTAACACAGCGCCATCTGGTAACATTGTTCAGCTTCTTGCAGGAACATACTGAATAGAAAGCAAGCGGTACTGTCCTTGCTATATATGTATTATATTAACATTTATCTCACATAAATATGTAGTCAATTCTATAAGACACTTTATAAACGTTATTTTCCTATATAATAAATTACCAGTCATTGGAAGTAGGGTATCCGTATACACCCACCTGTGCGCTGGAGATCAATGTGTAAAGCTATGTACAGATTTTATTTGTACCCCTAAAGGCCGTTCTATAGGAAAACAATTGGACCTATAATCTTTGTGCTTATTCTCAGCACCATGGTGATCGTGACGCCCGCAATGTAATGGATATGGTGTCACATGACAATGGGTCAGGTCCATTTTGGCATCGCTGTCAGTCACATGGAGTATACAATAAACATGAATGCAGCAAAACCTCGGCCCGGGTGGAAAGTTCTTGTTTTGTGCAATTTTTAATGTATTAATTTTGATATTTTTTCACAGATCAGTGAAATGACAGCAAAGATCATAGAGTGGTCGATGTTGGTCCTCATGCTGGTGAATGTATTGAGCTACTATCAGAATATGCAGGTCAGTAGACGTCACCTCATTATCCCCTCGTATACCGGACCTCGTAATAACATTATTATTCATCTCTACAATCATGGGGTTTATAATGTGGATATGTGTTTCTTTTCTTAGAGTTTATCTATAACAATTACCCAGAAAAGCTTCACCATCTCCAAGAGGGAGAAGAACCAGGACTCTGGAGTATAAAGAGGACCATCGTGGACGGTGACGTGAGACGGTTTCATCTGATCACACACCCCAATCCAGAAATACACAAGATCCAGCCCTAATCTTCCATGTCAGACCTCACAACAATAAAAATAAAGGTGAGGTCAATGTGTTGTATGTCCTAAATCACATGTATATAGATGGCAGGTAGAGAATATACAATATCCAATCCAAACACTAATAAAAGGGAGCTCTATTAGAAGATTTGTCCATATAGTTACAGGTTTACGGTCTCTTATTTCCAGTTTTATACAATGATGTGGAATGGCGCGCCACAGCCAAGCAGTAACTACTATGGGAACATCCCAAACTGCAGAAGATCTAGAGATGGCGACCAAGTGCCAAGACATCCAAGCCGGATCCTGCTCGCTCCCCCTCTCAGTACCGGATCCCGGGACGACACGTGGTGCACCCCGTACTCCCGCCGCGCTGCACATGTAAGCAGCGGCAATCTTCGGTGCCTCCTTTTGCTCCCCCCGCACTGACAGCTGGCCTCCGGACTTGGCCGTTTCCCCGTGTTCCCACGCTTCGGTGGCTGGTCTGCGCCGCGTATAGCGGCTGTTGCAATAGTTTTACCTGGCTGGGTGCGGGAGTTCCTCTTCCCTGCGTCCTCACATGCAGGCGCCGGAACCGGAAGTTCTCGGTTTTATTTATCTGTCAGATTTGAAAATAAAAGAAGTGATCTGATTGGTTGCTATGGACAATGTTCCCATGCTTTATAACTGCTCAGTTTTTCTACTCCACATCTGCCCAGAAGTAACCATAGCAACCAATTCAAAAGATGAGAGTTGGTAGATTGGAGGGTCTTATAAGTGACAACCACAGCCCACCATGCAGTGACAGCCAGAGCCTCTAGAGGCAACATCTACTGCATCCATTATAGTGACAGCTACTGACCCCAATAATAGTGACAGCTACTGACCCCAATAACAGTGACAGCTACTGACACCAATAATAGTGACAGCTACTGACCCCAATAATAGTGACAGCTACTGACCCCAATAATAGTGACAGCTACTGACCCCAAAAATAGTGACAGCTACTGACCCCAATAATAGTGACAGCTACTGACCCCAATAATAGTGACATCTACTGACCCCAATAATAGTGACAGCTACTGACCCCAATAATAGTGACAGCTACTGACCCCAGTAATAGTGACATCTACTGACCCCAATAATAGTGACAGCTACTACCCCATTAATAGTGACAGCTACTGACCCCAGTAATAGTGACAGCTACTGACCCCAATAATAGTGACAGCTACTGACCCCAATAATAGTGACACCTACTGACCCCAATAATAGTGACAGCTACTGACCCCAATAATAGTGACAGCTACTGACCCCAATAATAGTGACAGCTACTGACCCCAATAATAGTGACAGCTACTGACCCCAATAACAGTGACAGCTACTGACGCCAATAATAGTGACAGCTACTACCCCATTAATAGTGACAGCTACTGACCCCAGTAATAGTGACAGCTACTGACCCCAATAATAGTGACAGCTACTGACCCCAATAATAGTGACACCTACTGACCCCAATAATAGTGACAGCTACTGACCCCAATAATAGTGACAGCTACTGACCCCAATAATAGTGACAGCTACTGACCCCAATAACAGTGACAGCTACTGACCCCAATAATAGTGACAGCTACTGACCCCAATAATAGTGACAGCTACTGACCCCAATAATAGTGACAGCTACTGACCCCAATAATAGTGACAGCTACTGACCCCAATAATAGTGACAGCTGCTGACCCCAATAATAGTGACAGCTACTTACCCTAATAACAGTGACAGCTACTGACCCCAATAATAGTGACAGCTACTACCCCCAATAATAGTGACAGCTACTACCCCCAATAATAGTGACAGCTACTGACCCCAATAATAGTGACAGCTACTGACCCCAATAATAGTGACATCTACTGACCCCAATAATAGTGACAGCTACTGACCCCAATAATAGTGACAGCTACTGACCCCAATAATAGTGACAGCTATTTACCCCAATATTAGTGACAGCTACTGACCCCAATAATAGTGACAGCTACTGACCCCAATAATAGTGACAGCTACTGACCCCAATAATAGTGACAGCTACTGACCCCAATAATAGTGACAGCTACTGACCCCAATAATAGTGACAGCTACTGATCCCAATAATAGTGACAGCTACTGACCCCAATAATACTGACAGCTACTGACCCCAATAATAGTGACAGCTACTGACCCCAATAATAGTGACAGCTACTACCCCCAATAATAGTGACAGCTACTGACCCCAATAATAGTGACAGCTACTGACCCCAATAATAGTGACAGCTACTGACCCCAATAATAGTGACAGCTACTGACCCCAATAATAGTGACAGCTACTGACTCCAATAATAGTGACAGCTACTTACCTCAATAATAGTGACAGCTACTGACCCCAATAATAGTGACAGCTACTGACCCCAATACTAATGACAGCTACTGACCCCAATAATAGTGACAGCTACTGACCCCAATAATAGTGACAGCTACTGACCCCAATAATAGTGACAGCTACTGACCTCAATAATAGTGACAGCTACTGACTCCAATAATAGTGACAGCTACTGACCCCAATAATAGTGACAGCTACTGACCCCAATAACAGTTTCCAGACGCGAAAAATAACATTATTTATGGTGAATAATGAGGAGCAGAAAAAACAATAAAAATAAAGATAAATTAACCCCTTACTGCTTTTGCCCACTTTTGACCTTCCTGACAGAGCCTCATTTTTCAAATCTGACATGTGTCACTTTATGTGGTAATAACTTCGGAATGCTTTTAACTATCCAAGCGATTCTGAGATTATTTTCTCTTGATAAATTGGACTTTATGTCACTGGCAAAATTTGCTCGATACACTTAGTATTTAATTCTGAAAAACACCCAAATTTAGCGAAGAAATTAGCATTTTTCTAAATTTAAATGTATCTGCTTGTAAGACAGGCAGTTACACTGCAAAAAATTGTTCCTAATTAACATCCCCCATATGTCTACATTAGATTGACATCGTTTTTTGAACGTCCTTTTATTTTTATAGGACGTTAAAAGGCTTAGAACTTTAGCAGCAATTTCTCATATTTTCAAGAAAATTTCAAAAGGCTATTTTTACAGAGGGCAGTTCAGTTGTGAAACCCCGAAAAAGTCACCCCATTTTAAAAACGTCACCCCTCAAAGTATTCAAAACAGCATTTAGAAAGTTTCTTAACCCTTCAGACGGTTTCACAGGAATTACAGCAAAGTAATTTTAGCAGAAATTCATTTTAAATCCATTTTTTTTGTAACACAGAAAGTTTTACCAAAGAATTGCAACTCAATATTTATTTCCCAGGTTCTGCAGATTTAGAAAATATCCCACATGTGACCCTAGTTTGGTACTGGACTAAAGCACTGGCCTCAGAAGCAAAGGCGCACCTCGTGGATTTTGGGGCCATCTTTTTATTAGAATATATTTTAGGCACCATGTCAGGTTTGAAGGGCTCTTGCGGTGCCAAAACAGTGGAAATCCCCCAAAAGTGACCCCATTTGGGAAACTACACACCTCAAGGAAATTATCTAGGGGTATAGTGAGCATTTTGACCGCTCAGGTTTATTGCAGAAATTATTGGGAGTAGGCCGTAAAAATTAAAATCTATATTTTTTCAAAGAAAATGTAGGTTTAGCTAATTTCTTTTCATTTCAACAAGGACTAAAGGGGAAAAAGCAATTTGTAAAGCAATTTTTCCTAAGTAAAACAATACTCCACATGTGGTCATAAACGGCTGTTTGGACAAACGGTGGGGCTCAGAAGGGAAAGAGCGCCATTTGGCTTTTTGAGATCACATTTAGCAGGAATAGTTTACAGAGGCCATGTCACATTTGCAAAGCCCCTGAGGGACCAAAACAATGAAAACGCCCAAAAAGTGACTCCATTTAGGAAACTACACCCCTTGAGGAATTCATCTAGGGGTGTAGTGAATTTTTGGACCCCACAGGTATTTCATAGAAATTATTAGAATTGGGCAGTGAAAATAAAAACAATCCCTTTTCTTGAATAAGACGTAGCTTTAGCTCAAAATTTCTCATTTTCTCAACAAATAAAGGAAAAAAAGAACTCCAGCATTTGTAAAGCAATTTCTCCCAAGTACGGCAATACCCCATATGTGGTCATAAACTGCTGTTTGGGCACACGGCAGGGCTTAGAATGGAAGGAGCGCCATTTGGCTGTCACGTTGGGTACGTGGACCCACTGGACCGTACCGCCTAAACGGTATGGCTGCTGGCCGAATAGACACGAAGCGGCTCAGCGCTCACATGAGTGATTCAGCTGCTTTGTTCTAGCGATTGTTGGGGGTCTCAGTGCTCGGACGCCCACCAATCTAAACTTCTGACATGTCTCTATGACATGTCAGTAGTTTGTCGAACGTTTAGCTACACTTTAAATGTTAATTTAAATGTACCACAAAATGGTCACAATGAAGGGAGACAAAAGGAAAAAAAAATATTTGCAGCTTAAAAGACAAAATTGGTTGCAACATCAAGGGGTTAATAATTATACTACATGCAGATCACTGTATAGAGCTTTTCAGCTCCCCAGGGGCATACGGTTGGGAGCTTTGACTGACGGGGTCACTTTAAGAATAAATAAATGGGGGGTGGCATCACTTCATCATGATCTACAGGGATTGGCCAGTGATCACATAGTAGGGGGCTATAGAGCTCCCTATAAAATAGTAATGCCCTTCGTCCTCTTTGGACCCTGCAGCTTGGCGTCTTTCCCCCACTCCCTCTAATGATTTGACTCCTTAATGACACGACCAATTTACGTTTTTTCATATTCGTTTATTACTCCCCGCCTTCCAAAAGCCATCACTTTTTTTATTTTTTCGTCGGCATAACCGTATGAGAGCTTGTTTTTTATGGGACAAGTTGTCATTTTTTATGGTACCATTTAATGTATCTGATAATGTACTGGGAAACTGAAAAATAAATTATTTGTGGGGTGGAATGAGCAAAAAAAAGCTAATGCGCCATTTTCAGGGGGATTTTGTTTTCATCGTGCGGTAATAACTACATGTTCACTTTATTCTACTGATTAATACGATTACGGCGATACTGAATGTATATTTTTTAATGTTTTACCACTTTGTAAAACTATTTGTTAAAAAAATTTGTTTTGCGTCTCCAAAATCTGAGAGACGTATTTTTTTTTAATTTTTCCGTAGATTGAGCGATGTGAGGGCTTCGATTTTGCGAGGCGAGCTTTTGTTACCATTTTGACTTTTTTATCAGTTTTTATTCCATTTTTTTGGGGAGCTAACGTGACCAAAAAACAGCAATTTGGGTGTTTTACATTTTTTTTTTCTTACAGTGTTCAGCGAGTGGGTTAGATAACATCAGATTGTAATAGTTTGGACTTGCAAACGCGGCAATATCAGTTATGCTAACTTATTTTGTTTAACATTACTTTAGGGAAAAAATGGGAAGAGGGAATTTATTTATTTAACTTTTTTTAAATTCTGTTCAGTAGTCCCCCTAGTGGACTTGAACCAATGATCATTGGATCGCTCACTCGATCTACTTCAGTAGTAACGTATTGCAGTTTATCGTGATTCTTACAGCCACCTATGAAGCCCTGCCGGAGAACAAAGATTTCAGACCCTTCATTAGGCCCCCAGGCTGCCATTATAACCAGCCGCATCCCGCTATAGCATCGTGGGGGGACAATGGCACGTCGGAGGGGGTCGTCCCTCTCAATCTAATGCGTTAGATGCTGTGGTCGTGATTGACTTTGGCATCTAATGGGTTAAACAGGCAGACTCAAAGTGATATTTGATTCTGTCCATTGCAGTGCGGTGTTGGCTATATTACACAACCATTACCCGCTAAGTATGGAGTGACCCCAGCCCGTGATCCCGCTCCATACTTCTCTTCAACGACTGCCATGTACATGAATGTGACATCTTGTTAAGGAGTTAAATGTCATTTTGTTGATAATTGATTCAGAGTTTTTATGTTCATCCTGTTTTGATCATTTTCTTCTGTTCCAGACGTCACAGCGGCGGTTCTAGGAGGATCTTGTCTCTACCGTTCGTGAAATCACCCGGAAACAACTGGAGCATGCCCATCGCGCCTGCAATGTTCTGGCACCCAGGGTGACCTGTTTATCTTGCAATGTGTTTATCCAACCAGCGGACATAATAATAAAAGCTGTGGCCGACCCCCACTTTACCCCACATCTTGGTCTAAGTCCCAGTTATTTCATATAAATGTTAGAGGTTGTGTTATATGGGGGTGATGCCTTCATTGGTCCTGTCAGTCTTGTTTTACCAAATGTAATCCCCTGTTATACAGGGTGGGCCATTTATATGGATACACCTAAATAAAATGGGAATGGTTGGTGATATTAACTTCCTGTTTGTGGCACATTAGTATATGGGAGGGGGGAAACTTTTCAAGCTGGGTGTTGACCATGGCGGCCATTTTGAAGTTGGCCATTTTGTATCCAACTTTAGTTTTTTCAATGGGAAGAGGGTCATGTGACACATCAAACTTATCGAGAATTTCACAAGAAAAACAATGGTGTGCTTGGTTTTAACGTTACTTTATTCTTTCATGAGTTATTTACAAGCTTCTCTTTGTTTACAGCCATTGACATGTCGCAGAGGTTAACACGTGAGGAGCGGATAGAAATTGTGTTGATGTCTGGTGAACGCAGTACCCGGGTCATTGCAGCAGATTTCAATGCAAGACACCCTACGAGACCACCCATCTCCCATGCTACAGTTTGCAAACTGCTTGCCAAGTTTCGTGAAACTGGTTCAGTGTTGGATTTGCCCAAATGTGGACGCATGAAAACTGTCACTAATGAAGAAACATCAGTGGCTGTCCTAGCTTCATTCAGCAAGAGCCCACAGCGTAGCACTCGCCGCATGTCACTGGAGAGTGGCATCAGTCGAACATCCCTTCGGCGGATATTAGCTACTCACAAATGGCACCCTTACAAACTCCAGCTGCTGCAGCATCTCAACGAGGATGACCCAGATTGGCGCACTGAATTTGCAGAATGGGCAAAACAAAAATTGGAACAGGACCCTCAGTTTACACAGAACATTTTGTTCAGTGATGAGGAAAACTTTTATGTGAATGGTGAAGTTAACAAACAAAACCACCGCTATTGGTCTGACACTAAGCCACATTGGATAGATCCCTCCAAGACTGTTGGAACACAAAAATTGATGGTATGGTGTGGTATATGGGGTATAAAGATAGTGGGGCCATTCTTCATCAATGGAAACCTCAAGGCCACGGGATATCTGAAATTGCTACATGGTGATGTGTTTCCCTCTTTATGCACTGAAGCTGGCACGTTCCCTGAGTTTTTCCAGCAAGGTGGTGCACCACCACATTATGGGTGTCAGGTCCGAGCATTCCTAAATGAACAGTTTCCTGGAAAGTGGATTGGTCGTCGTGGGCCAGTTGAATGGCCCCCTAGGTCTCCCGATCTGACCACCTTAGACTTTTATCTTTGGGGTCATCTGAAGGCAATTGTCTATGCTGTGAAGATACGAGATGTGCAGCAACTGAAACTACGGATACTGGAAGTCTGTGCTAGCATTTCTTCTGCGGTGTTGCTATCAGTGTGTGAAGAGTGGGAGAAGAGGGTTGCATTGACAATCCAACACAATGGGCAGCACTTTGAGCACATTTTATAAGTGGTCAGAAACTTGTAAATAACTCCTGAAAGAATAAAGTAACGTTAAAACCAAGGACACCATTGTTTTTCTTGTGAAATTCTCGATAAGTTTGATGTGTCACATGACCCTCTTCCCATTGAAAAAACTAAAGTTGGATACAAAATGGCCGACTTCAAAATGGCCGCCATGGTCAACACCCAGCTTGAAAAGTTTCCACCCTCCCATATACTAATGTGCCACAAACAGGAAGTTAATATCACCAACCATTCCCATTTTATTTAGGTGTATCCTTATAAATGGCCCACCCTGTACAATGCTGTCACCCAAAACAACATGGAAAAATCAATGGAGGGGGGTAAATAGTTTTTATTAGCACAGTATAACAGATGACCTTACATTGACCTCTGTGAAAAAAGACTCTAAAATGTCACTACATCAATGACTTATGTTCTGGGGTCTGCATAGCAGAAATAAGTTCATAGCAGATACTAAACCATGGCAGCTCCAGAGCAGAACTGACCTTACTGTGACATCACGATGACATCACTGAGCTATGATGTCACAGAGAGCTGAGAATTTGGGAATTCCCCTGACAGCAGCAGAACTGACCTTACTGTGACATCATGATGACATCACTTACCTATGATGTCACAGAGAGATGATGGGAGGTTATAAATATTCCCCTGACAGCAGCCCGGTCTTCTTTCTGTGAATTGACACAGAGTGTGATTTGCTATTTTATTGGCGACTTTTCACTATTATGGAAATCAACGGATTGGGATTCTTCCCCATCTTCTTGGCCTTTTGGTGTGTGGCCTGGCTCTCTGGAGGCTACACCCTGACTGTGATCAAGGACCATGCCCCCCCACTGATGTACATCAGGTAAGATGGAGAATTACACGACTCTTATTTTATAGTTTGGGAATGTATAAGGTAATTACTTAAATATGGAGGAAATATCTAAATAAGAAAATGGCTTCCATTACCCAGAGGGGCTGCAAGAGGACAGAGAAACGCATTCCCTCATCCCTATAGATTATTATCAGACTGCTGATTATTAAGATTAAACAATTATGAAAAATTTTCGATATTATTTAACATTGACTTTTTCTTTTTCGTTTCACAGTGAAACAGGAAATTTCTTTCCCGAAAATATCCTGTTTAGAATAGGATTCGTAGGAATGGCCATTGCCTGTAAGTAAATATCACAGAAGTGATTATAATATGTTCTTACTTCTGGGGGATGGCGGGTTATTATAAAATGTCTTATATCTGATTATATTACTCTGGGGTCAAACCTACATTTATTTTTATAAAAATGTGATTACTACGTCAGTGAGAGATGCAGGCCGGTTGCTAGGGACACATTGCTGGACAAGACTGTGGTTGTTAGGTAGTGTTTCCCTAGCAACCAGACTGTCAGACATGACTCAGACTTGGCATCAGTCCCGCCCTGTCCCTATCTCAGCCTGCAGCAGTAATCAGATTATTCTAAATAATAAATAAAGTTTTGTTAATCTCAATTGATAATAATAGTCCGGATCAGACGATGCAGATAAATGTTCCCGTCCATTATTGTAGGTTTCTTGTTGGGTTTAGCGCTTGGTTCGCGCTTCATAGATGTTATTAGCTTGTTTTACACGTGGTACAGGATTTATTTGGCTCATTTTCTCTTTTTCAGCTCTGGGTCTGACGTTTCTACATTACAAGTTCATCATGCTCCATGCTGAAGCCTTTGGGCCTCGTCAGACCTTGGTTCAAAAGATCCTCCTGGCAATTGGATGGTCATCATGCGTTGGGACGGCCGTGATGGCTATGTTTTCGGTAAGTTAATAAATGTTTTATGTCAATAGGGTTGTCCCATCTGCCCTAAATAGGGACCCGTTGGCAATCAGCTGATCACTGTGTTTCTGGCAGCTGAACCCCTGGTGATCATCATCAGTGGTTATCACCGTGTGGCCACACATTAAAGTGGTAATACATGGCTTATACCAATGAATGGACGACCATGTGATAGATGTGTGTCTGCTTCATCTAACAGAGAGGAGTCCCAAGCAGGAGACCAACCTCTATATCCATTATGTCTCCGGGGTTATTATATCCATTATGTCTCCGGGGTTATTATATCAGAACACGTTATTTAGGATTTATTGGGAAGTTCTGAGGGTAAATTAGTGATTAGTTCCATAAGATTTGCTGTAACCTCTGTCTGCTTGTTTTCTAGACCTACCGTTATCCAATGACTCACCGGATTTGCGCTTTCATTGCATTCGGGTTTGGCAGCCTTTACAACCTTTGGCAGTCCATACTCCTCTACAAAGTGCCCGAAAGCCGAAGAGTCATCAGCCATTTCAGACTGGCGTCCTGCATAATGGCCGTGACCTTACTGGTTTTATGTATCCTTTTTTAAATAATATTTGAATTGAATCCAACCGTACTTATCTTTAGGTTCACATGTAGGAAACATCAGAACCTGAGGTAATCATTTCCCTTTCTTTTCTGATCTTGGCCGTCAGATGGCGACATGCTGGTGTAACACAGCGCCATCTGGTAACATTGTTCAGCTTCTTGCAGGAAGATAATGAATAGAAAGCAGCGGTACTGTCCTTGCTATATATGTATTATATTAACATTTATCTCACATAATATGTAGTAAATTCTATAAGACACTTAATAAACGTTATTTTCCTATATAATAAATTACCAGTCATTGGAAGTTGGGTATCAGTATACACCCACCTGTGCGCTGGAGATCAATGTGTAAAGGTATGTACAGTATATCTCATACATAATATCAAATTATTGACATGCTGAGCTGCTGGTACAAACCAGTGGACGCAAAATTCCTTTAATCCGGCACTAATGAGATTATCAATAATTCTGGATCATTGGATAGATTTTATTTGCACCCCTAGAAGCCGTTCTATAGGAAAATAATTGGACCTATAATCTTTGTGCTCGCACTCAGCACCATGGTGATCGTGACGCCCGCAATGTAATGGATATGGTGTCACATGACAATGGGTCAGGTCCGTTTTGGCATCGCCGTCAGTCACATGACTCCATGCAATAAACATGAATGCAGCAAAATCTCGGAAAGTTGTTGTTTTGTGCAATTTTTAATGTATTTATTTTCATATTTTTTCACAGATCAGTGAAATGACAGCAAAGATCATAGAGTGGTCGACGTTGGTCCTCATGCTGGTGAATGTATTGAGCTACTATCAGAATATGCAGGTCAGTAGACGTCACCTCATTATCACCTCGTATACCGGACCTCGTAATAACATTATTATTCATCTCTACAATCATGGGGTTTATAATGTGGATATGTGTTTCTTTTCTTAGAGTTTATCTATAACAATTACTCGGAAAAGCTTCACCATCTCCAAGAGGGAGAAGAACCAGGACTCTGGAGTATAAAGAGGATCATCGTGGACGGTGACGTGAGACGGTTTCATCTGACCACACACCCCAAACCACAAATACACAAGATCCAGCCCTAATCTTCCATGTCAGACCTGACAACAATAAAAATAAAGGTGAGGTCAATGTGTTGTATGTCCTAAATCACATGTATATAGATGGCAGGTAGAGAATATACAATATCCAATCCAAACACTATTAAAAGGGGATCCCGCCCCATAAATGTGAGGAAATAACCAGTCCACTACCCACCCTCTGCCCCCTTGGACCTTGCCCAGACAATGATGACTACTACCACTTGGTTCAGCTTTTATGGTCACTACTGTCTCCATTATCATCTAATAATGTTTTAGAAATATTAGAAGATTTGTCCATATAGTTACAGGTTTACTTTCTCTTTTTCCAGTTTTATACAATGATGTGGAATGGCGCGCCACAGCCAAGCAGTTATCACATCCCAAACTGCAGAAGATCTGGAGATGGCGACCAAGTGCCAAGACATCCACCATCTCCGACCTATCTCCCATATATCATCCTACATCAAGGAAGACGAACTACAAGAACCGTTTATAAACAGTGGACACTAGAGGTGGAATGGCACGTCACAGCCACGCAGGAACTTCTCTGGGAACATCCTAAACTGATGTACTCCAGAGATGGCGACCAAGTGCCAAGACGTCCATCAGCTCCAACCTTTCTCAAAAAAAAAATCTTACAAACGGGGAGAAAGAACTACAAGAACCGTTTATGACCAGCGGACTCTACAGCGAGGTGGAATGGCACGTCACAGCCGAGCAGGAACATCTCAAACTGCAGAGGCTCCAGAAATACAACCAAGTGCCGAGACATCCACCACCTCCAACCTTCCTCCCAAATATCATCTTACCACAAGGAGAGAGAAGCAGCGGACTGTTTACTATCCTCATGGTCCTTGTTTGTTGGCTTATAAAATGGTTTAGTAAAGTCATTTGACTTATTTCTACCACCTGAAACCTGTTTTTGTCTTCATTACTGTCAATAATAATAATCCTGATTCTTCCATAGATCTGTCCTCATGAACCTGGAGGAATAAGAACGTCTCAATGTTTTTGTAGCAAAATTATGATTTATGAAAAAAATAAATATATATTTTTTTACACTATAAGGCTATGTTCACACGGAGTATTTTGCAGGAGGAATTTCTGCCTCAAAATTCCGTTTGGAAGTTTAAGGCAGATTTTCCTCTCCCTGCACGCCGATTTCCACAGAGTTTTCCGCTGCATTTCTCGCCCGCGGCCATTGAGTGGCGCGGGCATAAAACACCGAAATACGCTTTCTCTACCTCCCATTGAAGTCAATGGGAGGTCAGTGGCGGAAGCGCCCAAAGGATAGGGCATGTCGCTTCTTTTTCCCTCGAGGCAGTTTTACTGCTCGCGGGAAAAAGACGCCGACGCCTCCCATTGAAATCAATGGGAGGCATTTTCGGGCCGTTTTTGCCGAGTTTTGCGACGCGGTTTCCGCGTAAAAAAACTCGGCAAAATACTCCGTGTGAACATAGCCTTAGACATACATTTTATCAATAAAAAAAATCTTGCTACAAAATGTGTACACGTGATAGTCTGGCCCCTTATTAACCCCTCTGATCTGTATGATTGATGCAGGGTGGGGAGGGAGTTCGATCACGATGTGAATATTGCATTCAGCTTCCCGTCAGCGGCAGGAAACACCACTAGAGCGTGTGGAGGAGGGTAAACCATTAGACTACCAAGGAGGAGGCAATTTACCTATTCCTTACCCAAGACCACCAGGGAATCAAATACTGACCCCTCTATGTAATGTACGGATGTGCAAGTTCCACCAGAGAGATGCTCTTTATAGGTGAGGACAGTGGCGTAGTTATAGGGGTCACAACGGTCGCCCCTGTTCTTACACAGCGCTGTCCGCGCTGGTCTCGAATCCAACGGAATTTGCATCCGCAGGACACACATTCAGTGGGGTTCAATGCTGGAGCCTTTCTCCAGCATTCACTGTGCCGCGATGTAGTGACGTTTTTGCGCCAGTCTGCGCCGAGTCACTCACAGCACAGACCGGAGGGGAAGGATCCTCCACCCATCGTGGGAACGGGGATAGGTAATTAATTGTTATTATTTTTCTATTAGGTACATACTTATGGGGGCATTATAGAGGGTATAGGAGGGGGGCTCATATGGTAGCTGCTGAGGGGGCATTATACTGAATGAGACAGCTATAGGGGGCATTATACTGTAGGGGGGCATTATACTGTATGGGGCAGCTATGGGGGCATTATACTTTATGTGGCAGCTATGGAGGGCGTTATACTGTATGGGGGTATCATACTGTATGGGGCAGCTATGGAGGGCTTAATACTGTATGGGGGCATTATACTGTATGGGGCAGCTATGGGTTGCATTATACTATACAGGGGCATTATACTTTATGGGGCAACTATGGGGGCATTATACTTTATGGGGCAAATATGGGGGCAATATACTGTATGGGGGCATTATGTTGTATGTGGAGATTTGAGCGGCAATATACTGTGGGGTCAGCTATAGGGGCATTATACTGTATGGGGCAGCTATGGGGGGCATTATACTGTATGGGGGCATTATACTGTGGGGGCAGCTATAGGGACATTACATTGTGGGGGCAGCTATGGGGCATTAAACTGTGGTGGTCAGCTATAGGGGCATTATATTGTGTGGGGGCATTATACGGTGGGGGCAGCTATAGGGGGCATTATAGTGTGGGGGCATTCATGGGGTCTGTCGGGCATAAGCGTGTGCAAGGGTCTGGTGGTGTTGGGGAGGAGTAGGGGTGTCCAAGCTGAATTCTTGCACCAGGGAACATGAGCCTTAGCTACGCCCCTGGGTGAGGTTATTAATGGGTGAGGGTCCTGAAGGGCATCCAGTGTACACTGACTGTTAGGGGAGAAAGGTTTAAATGCGGTTTTAATTTATGGGCAGGTTGTGAAGGGGTTAATAAAGTTTTCTCCTCTTCCATTATCTCTAATTAGCATATGGGTGCAACATATAAAGAAGCTTACCCTTCTATGCTGACTGAGGGTACTGGCCACACTCATGGGCCAATAGAGAGAGTTTTTGTACTGGACTTTGCCCACAAGCAAAGGGCTTAAATTGTCTGCTTTATAGTGCGCCTTCCTCTTTTCACTGGGATCCTGGAGGCGAGTTTTGAGGTACCGCTGCCCTGTCCAGAACAGAGTGCCATGGCTGCTGCTGATGGTGATTTAATGACAGCCTTTAGGGCTCGTATCCTAACAGAAGGGGAAGGTTGGCTCAGCCACTTCCTTGATGAGACGGCTTCCCCACCCGCCTCTATTGATTTTCCACACACTTTCTATTACCGCTGCGGTGATGCAGCAGAATGCTCAGGCACCGATCATACCGATGACGACTCCGGTGGTCCCCTTACCATCCCCATCCACTTCAACTGGTACTGGTGAGTTCCCATACACTGGGGCCTGGGGTGCGTGGGGTTAATGACTCTGAGGTATTATCCACCTTAAAAGCTGTCTTAGGGGCCGTTCACATATGTCCGGTGTCAGCTTCAGTTTACCACCCGGTGTGTTGAAGAAAAGCAGGAGGCAAACTGATGCTAGAACGGATGCCATAGCTTTCTATGGGATCTGTTCTGGCACAGGGGATATCAGTTTTGGCGCCGTACGGTGCCAGACCTCCCTGGGAGCTGGATCCCATGGAGGTCCGGCGCCGTATCCTATCTATTTTAATTGTGGTCGGATGAACGCCAGGTGCTGCCGCATCCACCTTTCGGCAGCACCCGGCGGGAAGGTGGTCGTGAGCTAGGAGCGGAATCCTCTGTCATAGTATTGCTGGGGATTCCGCTCCAGGTGGGACCCCTAACGACTACCCTCCCCCCGTCCCGGATTCAGCGGGACAGTTCCGGATTCCGGGCGGTGTGCCCGCTGCTCTGTGCGTCTGGGGGAATGTCTAGCTGTCAACTGTGATCAGGTCCCTGATTGAGAATTAGTTCAGAGTGGAGGAGCAGAGGGAGCTCCTCCGCTCGCCGAGAATTCCCCTGGGCACAACGCTACTTTAACTCTTTCATGCCAACAATCTGTATAGCCACGTCCTTTTCGTACATACCCTGTGCAGCCAGGGCATGAATATACAGATCACTGTTCCAGCCGGCATAGCGCTGTGAAAAGCGCTGGGACGCCGGCTGTGTCAGTGTCTGCGGCTCCGTGCAGCGCCGACGTGAATTTACAGTGGGTGTTAAAAGCGCGATCCGGGTGTCTCAGAGTAGTGCTGACACCCGGATCGCGCTGTTATCCCCTGCCTCTGGTCCCGAAGACATGACCGGGACCTGATTGGTCCTCGGAACTTTCCCGAGGACCGATTGCGGGTGCTGCCGTCAGTTGCATGGCAAAACCGGAGGCCATACAACAGCCTCCGGTCTGCCATTCTACGGACCAGCTGATCCTCATAGGCTTCCTGTCAGTGTGACTGTCAGCGTTGCACTGACTGTTTATAATACGTTACACTACCTATGTAGTGTAATGTATTATAGCAGCCATCAGTGCTGCAGGTCTTCAAGTAAAAAAAAAAAAAAGTAATAAAAATGTTTTATACAAATGTAAAAACAAGTTATAAGCTACAAAAAATGCTTTTTTTTCCTATAATAAGTCTCTTATTATAGGAAAAAAATAAACCGTTAAAACAGTACATATTTGGTATCACCGCATTCGTAACGCCCCCAACTATAAAACAATGATATTATTTTTCCCGCACGGTGAACACCGCAAAAAATAATTAAAAAACAATACTAGCATCACTTTTTTTTTGTCAATCACCCCTCCCAAAATATAGAATAAAAAGTGATCAAAAATTTGCATGCAGCCCAAAATAATACCAATAAAAACTACAACCCGTCCCGCAAAAAACAAGCCCTTACACAGCTTTTTTGGACTGAAAAATAAATAAATTACGGCTCTCAGAATATGGTGACACAAAAAATAAATAAATTACGGCTCTCAGAATATAGATAGATAAGCTCTAAGCATATATTGGTTGTAGGCTAGGTACAGTTTGGAAAACCAACTTCCCCCCATATTATATCAAAATAGACTGCTCCATAATTATAGAACCATACCGAAGAAAAAAAGAGCTATAGCGTCTAAGTATGCAAGAATATATAAATTTTATTTATAAAAAATGACATACATTTAAAAACACATCATAAAGAGACTCTAGTACTAATACCGTGGTATACAGTACAGCACAGGACAAAATTAGACAAAAGAGTGGTATATTAGGGCAGACCCGTATTTACTACACCATACAAAATGAGTATATAAAATATCTTATCCAAGTGGATCATATACTGATAATTACTCAAAGTCCTAATGTTTATGTGGTAAGTGGATCAAAACCTGACCACAATATAGTGATATAGGGAAAGTCAGTAATTGTATGGTGAGCAGTTATAATGATGCTGTCTTACCCATTAAAAAGTGAGAGTCTCACGAAATGTCCGTGCTGAGAGGTCCACAATACAACCCCAACGCGCGTTTCGCTATCTTTGGTTGCTTCCTCAGGGGGTACATTAAGCCCATAGTGTGTGTAGTCCTTTTATAGTGTGTGTACATAACGAGGTAAATCCATATTAGCGCCGAGACAAGAGTCGGCGCTTGTCCGATGACGCGACCGGAAGAGAGGCATGCCCCACATCCGGCCCCGCATGCTGGAGCGCATATCCGGATTCCCGACGCGTAACGGGAGTTCCGGACATGCGCAGTGCATGTATCGAGGCCGAAGGGGGCAGGCATCGCCGCAGACCGCCCCACCGAGCAAGCGCACGTCATCAAGGAGGTAAGTGGATTCAAAGGGCACACTTTGACAAAATCAGGATCCCAGAATCTTAGATGTACACTGTATATTGTATTTTAGTAATTCCGTTGACATAATAATATCATTATACGATCGTCTTAGATTACAATAGAAATCAAAAGCATATGTAAAGATGCAAAAGGAAGATCAGTGATACAGAATAATGATTAATACATAAATAAATAATTAGTTGAATATATTTAGAGACGTGATGCACAGTTATATGCAGTCTAATCACAATAAACAAATACATAGATTTTATGGATAAAGTGAGAACCAGACAAGAAAGAAAGAAAACAAAGTGTATGGTATGTCAAAGCACATACGTAGTATTACATTGAACATAAATTAAGAAAATAGTGTTAAAATATACAAATTATGAACAGAAAAATATATATTAATACTAATATTAAGAGCATAAGGTTAATAGATATAGCCTTATGCAATGTTAGAATCATACACATTTGTATGATATTCCCTATCAAGACAAACACCCTGTGAAATGTGGAGCGTTATAAAAAACTTTCCCAAGTGATATTATATATGAGCTCAATTACATCAGTACATATAACTCCAAAGATTCACTAAATTAGACATTGTTCCGGGGTGCGTAAATATCAAGAATGTTACATTTCAACCCTATTATATTTAAATTAATCTCATGACAGGCCACTCATAGAAAAGCTATATCAGGACAGAGTATTACGGCACAATAGCGCCATCTACATCTCATATTGCTTTATTACAGAGTAGTAATTATCATCAAAAAGGATCAAATATATATCTTCCTTTTCTTGGTCTTATCTTCTTCTCGGAGTTCAGATAGGTCGCCTCCGATCTGCACAACACCAGGACACCAAACACATAGGACAAGTAGAAGGATGACTAAATAACTATAATACAAAAAACATAATTAATAACTGATAAAATCAGTAGTAGACTTTACAGAAAAGGGGCAAAACTTAATGTTTCGTTCAATCCGTCAGGTTTCATTGACCCCAATAGGACAATCCACCTGCACTCTTTCTGTGCAAGAATCTTCTTCGCATTACCCCCCCTGATGCCACAATGAACCCTCTCAATACCCCGTATTGATAAAGTTTTGGGGTTACAATCATGATGTGTCTTAAAGTGCCTCGGTAATGTTTTTAATTGTGTAATGTCGACGGATTCTCTTGCCCCCATAATGTCACGCACGTGGTCCCTCGTACGGACCCGTAGCTCCCTAGAGGTGAGTCCCACGTAGACTTTTGGACACCCACACGTCGCGTAATACACCACATGAGTGGTGCTGCATGAGATGTATTCTTTAATTTGGAATTGTCTTTTCCCATCAACAGTGGAAAAGTGCGTTGCACGGCAAATGTTGGCACAGGATTTACAGTCACCACATGGAAAGCACCCTTTCCTAGGCCCTCGTGACCCAAATGGACATAATTGTTGGGGTACATAGTGACTGGAGACAAGGAGATCCTTAAGATTTTTAGATCTCCTTGCTGTCATTAATGGTCTTACTGATAGACCCTGTGCCAACTGTGGTTCAGATTTTAAAATCGGCCAATGCCTGGTTAGGATGGTCCTCATTGCATCCCACTGCCCATTGAAGGTTGATATAAATCGCACATTTGAATTATTAGTGGCTCGTGATTTTGGTTTAAAGAGATCCGTGCGGGGGGTAGATCTCGCTCTCCTGTAGCCTAATTTTATATTCCTGTTACTGTATCCTCTTTCTCTAAATCTTCTAGAGAGATCAGTTGACTGCTGCTCAAATAGAATATCTGAGGAACAGATCCGCTTCATCCTGAGGAACTGACCAACTGGGATGGCTTTAATAGTGGAGGGAGTGTGGGCTGATGACGCATGCAGCAAAGCATTAACCGATGTGGTCTTGCGGAACACATCGGTATGTAGAAAGCCCAGAGTATCGGTGAATATTTGTATGTCTAAGAATTCTACTCGATGGGGATGATGTTTATACGTTAACTTGATATTGAACTGATTGTCATTCAAATGCTGCATAAAGGTCATCAGCCCAGACTCCGGTCCTTGCCAGGTAAAGAAAATGTCGTCAATATAACGTGTCCAGGAAAGTACATGGTCGGCGGCGCAGGCTCCGTCCCCATGAAAAACCTGCCTCTCCCAAAAACCGAGAAACAGGTTTGCATAGGACGGAGCGCACGCCGCCCCCATTGCAGTACCCTGTTTCTGTAAATAAAAAAGATCTTTAAATACAAAAAAATTATGACTCAAAATAAATTGTAATAGGTCCATAATCAGATCACATAGTTGGCCATCCCAGTTGCTGGTCCCCAGGAAAAAGCGGACCGCCCCCAGCCCATCTTGATGTTTAATACTGGTATATAGGGATTCTATGTCAGCAGTCACGAGGTACGTATCTTGTTCAATTTGAATCCCATCGATCCTCCTAAGGACGTCCGTCGTGTCCTTGACATATGACGGTAACTCTGCGACCAGTGGTTTCAAATAATAATCAATAAATTTACATATCGGGTCGCAGAGTCCGTCAATGCCGGAGACGATCGGGCGTCCAGGGGGGTCGGTGGGATTTTTGTGTATTTTAGGCAAGAAATACAGGGTCGGTATTTTTGGGGCAGAGGTCACCAATCCATCATAAATCTTCTTGGGGATGATGCCCTTTTCAAAAGCTAAGTTCAAAATCAACAGAAGTTCCCGTGAGAAAGAGCCCAAAGGATTGTATGGTAACTTCATATATGTCTGTTTATCTCGCAACTGCCTATATGCCTCCTTTTCATATTTATTTATTGGCCAAATTACAACATTTCCCCCTTTGTCCGCGGGTTTGATGACTATATCATCTAATGCTTGTAGTTCCCTCAGTGCGGTCCTTTGTTGAAAGGTTAGATTGTCATTTGTCCTATGTACGGACAGCTTTTTGAAATCATCAATAACTAATTTTGTAAAAATCTCCACCTGAGGGCATAGGGACAAAGGGGGAAATCTGGTAGATTTTGGCACAATAGTTGTTGGGAACGTACCTGAGATATCAGTACTTTGCTCCCGTAAAAGATCTTCTAAGGCTAACAGTGCCTCTCTCTCCATCGGGCTATTAAGCTCCACAGGGACATCTCCCCTACTATGTAGCTTTTTGAGCACCAATTTTCTTGCAAATAAATGTAAGTCTTTTAAAGCTGTAAAAAAATTAAAAGAATTTGTCGGTGAAAAAGTTAACCCTCTACCTAGCACATCACATTGGGCATCAGAGAGGGCATGCGAAGAAAGATTTGTTACCTCAAGATTACGCCTTGGTTTCTTATCCCACTGGTCATAAGATGGTTGTTTTCGTTTTACTTGCCTATCGAAGAATCTTCGTGAGTTTAGAGTTTTGGAGGTACTAGTTGATTCCAAAGTGGTTCCATTCTCTCTTGATCTAGGGGGTTCATCTGCCGATGTATGGGATGACATAGAGGATGATCGAGATCGTATTTTGGATCTCGACCAACCTCTCCCCATGCGCCATCTGTATACCCTTTGTTGCTGGTAATGTAAAACATCCCGTTGGAATTTTCCAGCTTTGACTGTACATATCTCCTTTTCCCATTTTTCTAGATCTTTATTCAGATCCTCTGATATTTTGTCTAGAGCTGTACTAGGGAGTTCTGTTTTCAATGTTGTCTGAATTTCCTCAATATTTTTCTCAATCTCAACTAAGGCGGATTTATTAGATGATACCAACAATTCCATATATCCTTTAGAACAGTAGTCGGATAGGTCCTCCCACCTCTTTCTAAAATCTTCATTTTCTATGTCAAATGATGGGAATACCTGAACTCTCAGGCCACGCGGGATAAGTTTCCTAGAGAGGTACTTCTCCAGGAATGCCTTGTTCCACCAGATTTTGGTTCTCTGGTGAAACAGATTCCGTAGTCTACTACTGAGTTCCCTACAATCCCTCCCACTAGTATTTAAAAACAAACTAGAGTCTTCTTTACACATTTCATCTAAGTGTGTGAGCCATGACTGATCACGGACTCTGAAATCCATGGGGTGCTGAGAGCCAGCAGCTGTGAAAAACACAGAGATAATGAATATAGATAGATAAGCTCTAAGCATATATTGGTTGTAGGCTAGGTACAGTTTGGAAAACCAACTTCCCCCCATATTATATCAAAATAGACTGCTCCATAATTATAGAACCATACCGAAGAAAAAAAGAGCTATAGCGTCTAAGTATGCAAGAATATATAAATTTTATTAATAAAAAATGACATACATTTAAAAACACATCATAAAGAGACTCTAGTACTAATACCGTGGTATACAGTACAGCACAGGACAAAATTAGACAAAAGAGTGGTATATTAGGGCAGACCCGTATTTACTACACCATACAAAATGAGTATATAAAATATCTTATCCAAGTGGCATGCAGCCCAAAATAATACCAATAAAAACTACAACCCGTCCCGCAAAAAACAAGCCCTTACACAGCTTTTTTGGACTGAAAAATAAAAAAATTACGGCTCTCAGAATATGGTGACACAAAAAATAAATAATTTTATAGAAAAGTGATTTTATTGCGCAAACGCCACAAAACGTAAAAAAAACTATATCGCCGTAATCGTACCGACATGCAGAATAAAGTAAAATGTCATTTATAGCGCACAGTGATTACTGTAAAAAAAAGGACAAAAACATTGTCAAAATGTATGTTTTTTTTTGTCACTTTGCTTGCCAAAAAAATCAAATAAAAAGTGATCAAAAAATCACATGTACCCTAAAATGGTACCAATGAAAACTACATATTGTAACGTAACAAATAAGCCCTCACACGGCTCCGGTGGAAAAAAAAACAAACAAGTTCTGGCGCTCAGAATATAGCGACAGAAATTGTGCAGTGTCCAAAAGCGGATAAGATTGGGCACCATTTATCAGTGCGACACCGGCCACAAATCTATGAGTTTTTTATTTACCCCCTTATTATGCCCTGATGTACTCTGCCCAGCTTACATATACCCCCACATTATAAACTGAAATACCAGCAAAACCCCAAACAGAACTATTACCAAGCAAAATCTGCGCTCCAAAAGCCAAATCCCTTTCTGAGCTCTGCCATGGGTCCAAACAGCAGTGTATTACCACATATGGGGTATTGCCGTAATCGGGAGAAATAGCTTGACAAGTTTTGGGGTGCTTTTGATTCTTTATTCCTTGTAAAAATTACATTATATTTTTTCAGAAAAAAAGTAGATTTTAATTTTCACAGACATATTCCAATAAATATAGCAAAAGACCTGTCTGGTCAAGATGCTAACTATACCCCTAGATAAATTCCTTGAGGTGTGTAGTTTCCCAAACCACTTTTGGGGAGATTCCACTGTTTTGGCACCACAAGACCTCTTCAAACCTGACATGGTGCCTAAAATATATTCTAAAAAAAGGAGGCCCCAAAATCCACTGGGTGCTCCTTTGCTTCTGAGGCCGGTGCTTCCGTCCATTATCATACTAGAGCCACATGTGGGATATTTCTAAAAACTGCAGAATATGGGCAATAAATATTGAGTTGCATTTCTCGGGTAAAATCTTCTGTGTTACAGAAAAAAATGTATTACAAATTAATTTCGCCCAAAAAAATGAAATTTGTAAATTTCACCTCTACTTTGCTTTAATTCCTGTGAAACACCTAAAGGGTTAATAAACTTTCTGAATGCTGTTTTGAATACTTTTAGGGGTGCAGTTTTTAAAATGTGGTGATTTATGGGGTCTATCTAGTACATAAGGCCCTCAAAGCCACTTCAGAACTGAAACAGAAAAAATGGGACATAAAGATCATCAAAACCACAAAAAAGGCCATACTCACTAGGTAGGTGGGTGGGTGAAAACCCGTTCCCATCAGGACGCAGACGGGTCAAAGAATGCTGCAGAAGGAGTGTGCATTAAGTAGTGATAGCCCCTCCCACTAGTCTTGAGGGGAGTGGCGGACTAAGTGCTCAAAGGTGTGCGATAAATGAGTGTCAGTGTAGTGCTAGGGTGTGAATGGATGGTAAAAAATAAATATGTATGTATGAAAGTGTGTAATAATGTAATACAAATAAATAAATAAATGTGATGAATAGGGGTCAGTGCTGTGAATAGTACATGGGGTGTCAGTACTATGTGTAATACGTGGAGGGATAATGTGCTGGTCGTCAGGCATGGCGTATCTTGCCGAATAACAGCCTATTTGTAACGCCGCTAGTGTTAGCTAAAGCGGGCTGCTCTGCATTCCAAACCAAACGCCAGCACATCATGCCCTCCCAGCATATAAGACCCGGCTGCGTCCTGAAAAAAAGTGTAGTATACGTAGTAAGAAATATCCATGAAACATGGGGTATTAGTTGTTATTTTGGCCAAAATACGCAAAGCTCGCAACCCAACGTCAAGGGTCCCCAGTGCCTTGCGAGTCCCTAACCAGAACTTTTCGTTCCTAATTTAAAAACACAAACAGAAAAAATGGGACATAAAGATCATCAAAACCACAAAAAAGGCCATACTCACTAGGTAGGTGGGTGGGTGAAAACCCGTTCCCATCAGGACGCAGACGGGTCAAAGAATGCTGCAGAAGGAGTGTGCATTAAGTAGTGATAGCCCCTCCCACTAGTCTTGAGGGGAGTGGCGGACTAAGTGCTCAAAGGTGTGCGATAAATGAGTGTCAGTGTAGTGCTAGGGTGTGAATGGATGGTAAAAAATAAATATGTATGTATGAAAGTGTGTAATAATGTAATACAAATAAATAAATAAATGTGATGAATAGGGGTCAGTGCTGTGAATAGTACATGGGGTGTCAGTACTATGTGTAATACGTGGAGGGATAATGTGCTGGTCGTCAGGCATGGCGTATCTTGCCGAATAACAGCCTATTTGTAACGCCGCTAGTGTTAGCTAAAGCGGGCTGCTCTGCATTCCAAACCAAACGCCAGCACATCATGCCCTCCCAGCATATAAGACCCGGCTGCGTCCTGAAAAAAAGTGTAGTATACGTAGTAAGAAATATCCATGAAACATGGGGTATTAGTTGTTATTTTGGCCAAAATACGCAAAGCTCGCAACCCAACGTCAAGGGTCCCCAGTGCCTTGCGAGTCCCTAACCAGAACTTTTCGTTCCTAATTTAAAAACACAAACAGAAAAAATGGGACATAAAGATCATCAAAACCACAAAAAAGGCCATACTCACTAGGTAGGTGGGTGGGTGAAAACCCGTTCCCATCAGGACGCAGACGGGTCAAAGAATGCTGCAGAAGGAGTGTGCATTAAGTAGTGATAGCCCCTCCCACTAGTCTTGAGGGGAGTGGCGGACTAAGTGCTCAAAGGTGTGCGATAAATGAGTGTCAGTGTAGTGCTAGGGTGTGAATGGATGGTAAAAAATAAATATGTATGTATGAAAGTGTGTAATAATGTAATACAAATAAATAAATAAATGTGATGAATAGGGGTCAGTGCTGTGAATAGTACATGGGGTGTCAGTACTATGTGTAATACGTGGAGGGATAATGTGCTGGTCGTCAGGCATGGCGTATCTTGCCGAATAACAGCCTATTTGTAACGCCGCTAGTGTTAGCTAAAGCGGGCTGCTCTGCATTCCAAACCAAACGCCAGCACATCATGCCCTCCCAGCATATAAGACCCGGCTGCGTCCTGAAAAAAAGTGTAGTATACGTAGTAAGAAATATCCATGAAACATGGGGTATTAGTTGTTATTTTGGCCAAAATACGCAAAGCTCGCAACCCAACGTCAAGGGTCCCCAGTGCCTTGCGAGTCCCTAACCAGAACTTTTCGTTCCTAATTTAAAAACACAAACAGAAAAAATGGGACATAAAGATCATCAAAACCACAAAAAAGGCCATACTCACTAGGTAGGTGGGTGGGTGAAAACCCGTTCCCATCAGGACGCAGACGGGTCAAAGAATGCTGCAGAAGGAGTGTGCATTAAGTAGTGATAGCCCCTCCCACTAGTCTTGAGGGGAGTGGCGGACTAAGTGCTCAAAGGTGTGCGATAAATGAGTGTCAGTGTAGTGCTAGGGTGTGAATGGATGGTAAAAAATAAATATGTATGTATGAAAGTGTGTAATAATGTAATACAAATAAATAAATAAATGTGATGAATAGGGGTCAGTGCTGTGAATAGTACATGGGGT
This sequence comes from Rhinoderma darwinii, assembly GCF_050947455.1. Classification (NCBI taxonomy): domain Eukaryota; kingdom Metazoa; phylum Chordata; class Amphibia; order Anura; family Rhinodermatidae; genus Rhinoderma; species Rhinoderma darwinii. Next base: position 349,210 of record NW_027461833.1, read on the forward strand.
GTCAGTACTATGTGTAATACGTGGAGGGATAATGTGCTGGTCGTCAGGCATGGCGTATCTTGCCGAATAACAGCCTATTTGTAACGCCGCTAGTGTTAGCTAAAGCGGGCTGCTCTGCATTCCAAACCAAACGCCAGCACATCATGCCCTCCCATTCATTTATTTATTTGTATTACATTATTACACACTTTCATACATACATATTTATTTTTTACCATCCATTCACACCCTAGCACTACACTGACACTCATTTATCGCACACCTTTGAGCACTTAGTCCGCCACTCCCCTCAAGACTAGTGGGAGGGGCTATCACTATTTAATGCACACTCCTTCTGCAGCATTCTTTGACCCGTCTGCGTCCTGATGGGAACGGGTTTTCACCCACCCACCTACCTAGTGAGTATGGCCTTTTTTGTGGTTTTGATGATCTTTATGTCCCATTTTTTCTGTTTGTGTTTTTAAATTAGGAACGAAAAGTTCTGGTTAGGGACTCGCAAGGCACTGGGGACCCTTGACGTTGGGTTGCGAGCTTTGCGTATTTTGGCCAAAATAACAACTAATACCCCATGTTTCATGGATATTTCTTACTACGTATACTACACTTTTTTTCAGGACGCAGCCGGGTCTTATATGCTGGGAGGGCATGATGTGCTGGCGTTTGGTTTGGAATGCAGAGCAGCCCGCTTTAGCTAACACTAGCGGCGTTACAAATAGGCTGTTATTCGGCAAGATACGCCATGCCTGACGACCAGCACATTATCCCTCCACGTATTACACATAGTACTGACACCCCATGTACTATTCACAGCACTGACCCCTATTCATCACATTTATTTATTTATTTGTATTACATTATTACACACTTTCATACATACATATTTATTTTTTACCATCCATTCACACCCTAGCACTACACTGACACTCATTTATCGCACACCTTTGAGCACTTAGTCCGCCACTCCCCTCAAGACTAGTGGGAGGGGCTATCACTACTTAATGCACACTCCTTCTGCAGCATTCTTTGACCCGTCTGCGTCCTGATGGGAACGGGTTTTCACCCACCCACCTACCTAGTGAGTATGGCCTTTTTTGTGGTTTTGATCCACTTCAGAACTGAACTGGTCCTTGACAAAATATCCTTTTGAAATTTTCTTGAAAATGTAAGAAATTGCTGCTAAAGTTCTAAGCCGTGTAACGTCCTAGAAAAATAAAATAATGTTCAAAAAACAATGCAAATATAAACTAGACATATGGGGGATGTCAATTACCAACAATTTTATGTGATATTACTATCTATTTTACAATGTAGATTACATTTAAAATTAGAAAAAGGATAATTTTTGCAAATTTTCTTTACATTTTGGCGTTTTTCACAAATAAGCTACGAATTTATTGACCACATTTTTCCACTAACATAAAGTACAATATATCACGAGAAAACAATCTCTGAATCGCTTGGATAGGCAAAAGCATTCCAGAGTTATTACCACATAAAATGACACATGTCAGATTTGAAAAAATGGGGCTGGTCATTGAGGCATCGAGGACCCTTGGTCCTGAAAGGGTTAAGTGCTGTGCTCGGGGGAGCCCTTGACATCATTGTCCATATATGGACAGTGATGTCAGTGGCTACTGATTGAGCGGAATCCCCGTTGCCGATGATCTGGCCGGGGATTCCGCTCCTAGGGGAAACCCCTGAGGTTACTGTCTATATATGGACATTGATGTCAGGGGCTCCTCCTGGTGTGGAATCCCCGGCCAGAGTCGGCAAAGGGGATTCCGCTCAAGGAGTAGCCGTCAGCGATGCTTTGGCCGGGTATTCCATTTAGAGAGTAACTCCTGACATCACTGTCCATATATGGACAGTGGCGTCAGGGGGTCCTCCGAGAGGGAATCCCCAGCCACAGCGTTGGCGATGCTCTGGCCGGGGATTCCTCTGCTGGAGGGAGCTTCAGTGGTGCTATCTACAGGGGAAGGGGGATAGCACTATATACAGTGGGGGTGGCGCTATCTACAGGGGGACGCTATGTTGCACAATCTACATGGAGCGCTATGTGGCACAATCTACATGGGGCGCTGTGTGGCGCCATCTACAGGGGGCTGTGTGACATCATATACAGGGGGTACTGTGGCATTGTATATAATGACACAGTACCCCCTGTATATATTGGCGCAGTACCCCCTGTATATAGAGGGCATTGCGGAATTATCTACAGGTGCATGTGTGCCACTATATACAGGGGCATGTGGGGCACTATATAAAGGGGGGTGTGGCACTATATTAAGTCACTGTGGCATTATCTACAGGGGTGTGTGGAACTATATACAGAGGGCACTGTGGGTAGCTGTAAAGGCGCCAAAAACAATCTACTCCTTGAAGATACAGAGAGTGTTTGGCGTCTTTTCAGGCTCCCATGGCTGCTTCGTAGATCTGATCTGAGGTCAGTGGACGGCAGCTGCCTTCTGGGCTCTCTTTTGGCGCCGCCCTTAGCGCTGCAATGAACATGACACACGTGATATTACAATGTGTGTGTCAGACTTCAGTGTAGCGCCAAGGCCGGAGCAGAGAAGGAGAGCCCTGACATGGAACACAAGAAGTATCTAATCTATCATGTATCTAATCTATCACAAACTATGGCACATTTTCAGACCCTGGACCACCTTTTTGGTGAACCATTGTGGTAAAAACGGATGTTAAATACTGATGGTAAGAAACTGATGACAACTGATGACAACTGACGCTTTTGTAGTAAAAATTGTGAAAAAGCCTGATGGCGACTCATACGTTTTTGCATCAGTTTTTGCAGCAGTTGTAATCACTTGAGAGACAAAAAAAACTGATGCTGATGCAACTGATACATGTGAACGCAGCCTTAGAGAAGCTCTGCACCCCTAACGCAGTCTCTGCTAGTAAAGCGGCTCCGCTGGTAATGGCAGGGTACATATGCTGGAATATTACAACATCTGCAGCTGAGTGCTGGAGGAACTATCTCTCACTGACAGTAGATGGCGCTGTGGTAACTATTAGTTGTTATCCCTGTGCAGCTCCTCTGGTGATGATGTGTTATCTCTGGTATTCTCCATCTTGATGTTGTTACTGATGTCGGTTGCTGTCTGTCCCAGTCTTATTCTCCCACAATGTCTGACTATCCAGAGAGGACGTGTGGGGGCCATTACTACAGGGACCAGAGATCAATTATCAGGACTGGGACCAGATAAATAGACAGGGACCACCATAAAGTTATTATACTGTATACCCCTAGATTGCCCACTGCCCGAGATCCTGGTTAGGTAGCAATGACACCTCTCATTTAGAATTTGGTAGGTAGGTAGGGTATCCCCACTTTTAAATACAGCAGGGTCACTGGTGGACGCTCCGCTCCTATTGTTCAGTTGAAATATAAAAAAAAAAAACTACTGTCATCACCTGTCATCAGACCCGTCATCGCCTGTCATCAGACCTGTCATTGCCTGTCATTGCCTGTCATCAGATCTCTCATCGCCTGTCATCATCTGTCATCAGACCTGTCATCGCCTGTCATCATCTGTCATCAGACCTGTCATCATCTGTCATCAGACCCGTCATCAGACCTGTCATCAGACCTGTCATCTGACCTGTCATCAGACTTGTCATCGACTGTCATCTGACCTGTCATCAGACCTGTCATCGCCTGTCATCAGACCTGTCATCAGACTGTCATCAGACCTGTCATCGCCTGTCATCAGACCTGTCATCGCCTGTCAGAAACTGACTCTGAACCCCCCTGTCAGCGCGGATGAGTCGCAGGTCCTGCTATGCCCGGATTATCACGGGTAGCTGCAGATAATTATAGCCCCAAGTGCCTGATTTTACAGCCTCCTCAGGTATCAATTTGATGCCACAGGTTCGAGGCCATTGATTCGAGCAACGTATCCACATCAGACATGACAGCGCTGCAAAAGCTGCACGACAGCTCCAGTCTGAACAGCAGCTTATTTCTGCTGAGGAAACGGTATAAAATGAGACCCAACATAGAGAAAGATATAAATGCAGCGCTGGAGGCGGCACAACATGAAAAGAACGTTACATTATAGGTATCGCCGCGTTCACAACGGCCTGAACTATAAAAATATCGCATTATTTACCGCACGGTGAACACCGTAAAAAAATAAATAAAAAACAATGACAGCATTTTATTTTTTTGTCGTCTTGTCTCAAAAAAATGTAATAAAAAGTGATGAATAAGTCGCGAGTAACGCAGAATTGCACCAATAGAAACGACAGTTCGTCACGCATAAAACAAGTCCTCCCGCAGCGATATCAACCGGAAAATAAAAAAGTTACGGCTGTCAGAAAATGGCGACACCAAAACAGGATTTTTTGGAAAAGAGAATTTTTATTGTGGGAAAATAGTGAAACGTGAAAAAACGATATAAATTTGGTGTCGCTGTAATCGTATCGCCCCGCAGAATAAAGGTCACATGTTGTTTATACCGCACGGTGAACGCTGTAAAAGAGAAGAAACAAAACCGCGCTAGAATTGATGTTTTTTGGTTTCCTCATCTCCCAAATAATATAATAAATAGCGATAAAAAAAGCGCATTTACCCCAAAATGGAACCAATAAAAATGACAGCTCGTTCCCCAACAACCGATCCCTCGCACAGCGCCGTCACCGGAAAATAGCACGTTATGTCTCTAAGAACGCAATCACGCTGAATGACGGCCCAGACTCATATTTTAGGTCCAGTCGTTTTTCACTAAATACCCCACATCATCATTTACTGGACCCCACAGGTGACCCCGTAGATGCAGCGGAGATGAGGAAACTTTAGGGCCTTTTGCGGCTTATAGGACTAATGAAGAAGTCACATATAAGGCGATACTGGAGCGCAGATATTCTGTATAATCCCCAATAATCCCGGCCTGTGCATGAAGTGACCCCACCAATCCATGGATATTCACCCCATTATTACATTATCCTATTACCCTGATGTACTCCACCCAGTTTACATATACCCTGATGTACTCCGCCCAGAATACATATACCCTGATGTACTCCACCCAGCTTACATATACCCTGATGTACTCCACCCAGTTTACATATACCCTGAAGTACTCCGCCCAGAATACATATACCCTGATGTACTCCGCACAGAATACATATACCCTGATGTACTCCGCACAGAATACATATACCCTGATGTACTCCGCACAGCTTACATATACCCTGATGTACTTCGCCCAGCTTACATATACCCTGAAGTACTCCGCCCAGAATACATATACCCTGATGTACTCCGCACAGATTACATATACCCTGATGTACTCCGCCCAGAATACATATACCCTGATATACTCCACCCAGATTACATATACCCTGATGTACTCCACCCAGCTTACATATACCCTGATGTACTCCTCACAGTTTACATATACCTTTATGTACTCCACCCAGCTTACATATACCCTGATGTACTCCACCCAGCTTACATATACCCTTATGTACTCCACCCAGCTTACATATACCCTGATGTACTCCTCACAGCTTACATATACCCTGATGTACTCCGCCCAGTTTACATATACCCTGATGTACTCCACCCAGCTTACATATACCCTGATGTACCCCACCCAGCTTACATATACCCTGATGTACTGCCCAGCTTACATATACCCTGATGTACTCCGCACAGCTTACATATACCCTGATGTACTCCGCCCAGCTTACATATACCCTGATGTACTCCACCCAGTTTACATATACCCTGATGTACTCCACCCAGCTTACATATACCCTGATGTACTCCACCCAGTTTACATATACCCTGATGTACTCCACCCAGTTTACATATACCCTGATGTACTCCGCACAGCTTACATATACCCTGATGTACTCCACCCAGCTTACATATACCCTGATGTACTCCACCCAGTTTACATATACCCTGATGTGCTCCACCCAGCTTACATATACCCTGATGTACTCCACCCAGCTTACATATACCCTGATGTACTCCACCCAGCTTACATATACCCTGATGTACTCCACCCAGCTTACATATACCCTGATGTACTCCACCTTGCTTACATATACCCTGATGTACTCCACCCAGCTTACATATACCCTGATGTACTCCACCCAGCTTACATATATCCTGATGTACTCCGCCCAGCTTACATATACCCTGATGTACTCCGCCCAACTTACATATACCCTGATGTACTCCGCCCAGAATACATATACCCTGATGTACTCCACCCAGCTTACATATACCCTGATGTACTCCACCCAGCTTATATATACCCTGATGTACTGCCCAGCTTACATATACCCTGATGTACTGCCCAGCTTACATATACCCTGATGTACTCCGCCAAGCTTACATATACCCTGATGTACTCCACCCATCTTACATATGCACTGATGTACTCCGCCCAGTTTACATATACCCTGATGTACTCCGCACAGCTTACATATACCCTGATGTACTCCTCACAGCTTACATACACCCTGATGTACTCCGCACATATTACATATACCCTGATGTACTCCTCACAGTTTACATATATCCTGATGTACTCCGCCCAGATTACATATACCCTGATGTACTCCGCACAGCTTACATATACCCTGATGTACTCCTCACAGCTTACATATACCCTGATGTACTCCGCACAGCTTACATATACCCTGATGTACTCCACCCAGTTTACATATACCCTGATGTACACCGCCCAGCTTACATATACCCTGATGTACTCCGCACAGCTTACATGTACCCTGATGTCTCCTCACAGATTACATATACCCTGATGTACTCCTCACAGCTTACATATACCCTGATGTACTCAACACAGATTACATATACCCTGATGTACTCCACCCAGCTTACATATACCCTGATGTACTCCGCACAGCTTACATATACCCTGATGTACTCCGCCCAGCTTACATATACCCTGATGTACTCCTCACAGCTTACATGTATCCTGATGTACTCCGCCCAGCTTACATATACCCTGATGTACTCCGCACAGCTTACATATACCCTGATGTACTCCGCACAGCTTACATATACCCTGATGTACTCCTCACAGCTTATATATACCCTGATGTACTCCGCACAGCTTACATATACCCTGATGTACTCCGCCCAGTTTACATATACCCTGATGTACTCCGCCCAGCTTACAGATACCCTGATGTACTCCGCACAGCTTACATATACCCTGATGCCTCCTCACAGCTTACATATACCCTGATGTACTCCGTCCAGCTTACATATACCCTGATGTACTCCGTCCAGTTTACATATACCCTGATGTACTACTCCGCACAGCTTACATATATCCTGATGTACTCCGCACAGATTACATATACCCTGATGTACTCCGCCCAGCTTACATATATCCTGATGTACTCCGCCCAGCTTACATATACCCTGATGTACTCCGCACAGCTTACATATACCCTGATGTACTCCGCACAGCTTACATATACCCTGATGTACTCCTCACAGCTTATATATACCCTGATGTACTCCGCACAGCTTACATATACCCTGATGTACTCCGCCCAGTTTACATATACCCTGATGTACTCCGCCCAGCTTACATATACCCTGATGTACTCCGCACAGCTTACATATACCCTGATGCCTCCTCACAGCTTACATATACCCTGATGTACTCAGTCCAGCTTACATATACCCTGATGTACTCCGTCCAGTTTACATATACCCTGATGTACTCCGCACAGCTTACATATATCCTGATGTACTCCGCACAGCTTACATATACCCTGATGTACTCCGCACAGCTTACATATATCCTGATGTACTCCGCCCAGCTTACATATACCCTGATGTTCTCCGCACAGCTTACATATACCCTGATGTACTCCGCCCAGCTTACATATACCCTGATGTACTCCGCCCAGCTTACATATACCCTGATGTACTCCACACAGCTTACATATACCCTGATGTACTCCACCCAGCTTACATATACCCTGATGTACTCCGCACAGCTTACATATACCCTGATGTACTCCGCACAGTTTACATATACCCTGATGTACTCCGCCCAGCTTACATATACCCTGATGTATTCCGCACAGCTTACATATACCCTGATTTACTCCAACCAGCTTACATATACCCTGATGTATTCCGCACAGCTTACATTTACCCTGATTTACTCCGCACAGCTTACATATACCCTGATGTTCTCCGCCCAGCTGACATATGTCAATACCTATACCAGACTGTGAAGACTACTAGTAAATCCAAAAAATGAGCGACACATAGCACAAATTATGTACCATGACAGTATAAAACAAACTTTATTGAAATGCAAATAACACATTGGCCATGAAGAGATAAAAACAGTATTGCACACAATTTAAAAAGGAGAGTGTGGAGGAACTGCGTAAATAATCCAAGTTCTAAGCTAACACAATATAAACATCCTGTGATGTGGTAAAGTGCAGAGGTCTACATCCAAAGAGGATGTGTAATGAGTCAATTTGTTAAACAGCTGAAGAGGCTATAGATATACTATGCACCTAACCAAAGAGCACAACATTGTGCATACGTGTGAAAATACACGGCTACGACTGCACAATTGCACCCAAAAATTGCCCTACTTCATAAGTTAAGAAGACTGCACAAACCCGTGGATTGCATGATGGATCTCACACAAGATAACTCCACACTGACCGCCCCCGACGCGCGTTTCGCCGTCAGCTTTCTCAAGGGGTATTGGCTGATGGGATAATGGTCACTTTAAGTATGAGATACAAAGGGAGGGGATTATGTCAATGTCCAATAGACAGAAAGTGTGCACAGCATATGGGCATTATAATCACAGGCAAGGTTACACCTACCATGCTGCAGAGATCAGAGATGTGGACAGATGAAAGGAGCTGCACTCGTGTTTGCGGACGCCATTATGCCTCCGTTGCGCATGCGCACCGGCGTTCATCCGAGCGCCGGAAGTCATGCCCATAGACATCAGCCGCATCAGAGTACGCACTGCGCGTGCGCGCCGCAAAAGAACTAAAGGAAGGGACTGGCGTGGCCATACTTGTTATGTAGGGAGAGGTCAGTGGCCATCTTAGAGCCTGGCAAATATGCCAGAAGCCCAAACAAGGGACAATAGACGTATGCAAGCTAGGGATGCCGTATACATCGCTGAGACAGTTCACCCCGAAGGAGTAGAGACCATGTCTCAGCGATGAAACACAGCTGGCAAAGTTTAAAATAATCCCGAATACCAGGGTATATCCCAAGGCAGTTCATACATACTTTCTAGACGCCTATAGCACGCACATAAACATCACATATGAATATACATAAATACATATATGTGCATACACCAACACAAATATAAGAATCTATACTTTACAGGCATATATATATATCAATATAAAGAGTACCATACACTTTAAAAATTCACTTTCATTTACAATAAAAAACCATAATGGTAAAGATATATATTCGTGTATGCATAAGTATTGAAAATAAAAGAATAAATAAATAAAGTGAGGATAATAGACAGAGAGTGAATACAGGTGAGTGAACACGCGTGCTCGTGACAGTGATAAAAAGAGAAAAATACAAAAGAAATAAAATATGTGAGAAGAGATGAGGACGGCACCTGAAAAACATAAAACCGCTGTTACTCATACACAAGTCTTACACACATTTTTTATGTGGATCATTGTATAATGTGCTGTATAAATCGACAAAAATAGGGACCTATATGAAAGTGTCAAAATACAGATCGTTGTAAAATGTGTTATATAAAAGGAGAAAAAATATACTTATCTGTGTACAGATATAAAAACAATATATGAAATAATAAATATGTAGTAACCTGAAATCCATCAATGTAGATGGTCTAATACATAATAATATATCCGACAATAAACATGGATTGACCTAAAATCCATATGTGTAAAAAAAATATACTACATCATTACATATCCAATAATAAATATTTTGTGGAATAAAGTGCATATGTGTAAATATGATGTCATAATGAATTTGTTTCATAAAACATAAAACAAGTGAATTTGTGCATATTCAATATATATATAATATGCTATAGGGCATAAACATGAGCATGTAAATATATGAATTAGTGCACCCATAGTTCCATGTAATACTAAAAATATAAATAAGGTCGGTACACAAAGAAATATAGTATATACATGAAATAGATATGATATCGTGCAGAAATACAGACATACCAATATATAAATGAATATACCAATAGGCATATATAAGAATAAAAATAGAGCCGGTACGCATAAAAGTACCAATACCTACCCCTTGAGAAAGCTGAAGACATACCGAGACGCCAAATCCATATATAGAAAAGAAAAACAAGTATATAAATGCGTATACATAAGGTAACACTCCCATGCATACAGAGGGCCCGCATGTGGTAATAACCAACAGGAGAAAGGGGGAACAAGCCCACAATTTCCAAAGTTGAACATCATAGACAACCTCCACTATAGAACTGGACGAATGGACCATAGGTATCCATAACACCTGTAGAAAGATTAAGAATTTATTGGAAGATGGTATCAGATAATCAAAATATTCCAACCTGAGTGTACATGTTACACCAACAAAAAATTGCCTTACATATACCCTGATGTACTCCACCCAGCTTACATATACCCTGATGTACTCCACACAGCTTACATATACCCTGATGTACTCCGCACATATTACATATACCCTGATGTGCTCCACCCAGCTTACATATATCCTGATGTACTCCACCCAGCTTACATATACCCTGATGTACTCCGCACATATTACATATACCCTGATGTACTCCGCACAGATTACATATACCCTGATGTACTCCACCCAGCTTACATATACCCTGATGTACTCCACCCAGCTTACATATACCCTGATGTACTCCACACAGCTTACATATACCCTGATGTACTCCGCACATATTACATATACCCTCATGTACTCCGCAAAGATTACATATACCCTGATGTACTCCACCCAGCTTACATATACCCTGATGTACTCCTCACAGCTTACATATACCCTGATGTACTCCGCACAGCTTACATATACCCTGATGTACTCCGCCCAGCTTACATATACCCTGATGTACTCCACCCAGCTTACATATACCCTGATGTACTCCGCCCAGCTTACATATACCCTGATGTACTCCGCACAGCTTACATATACCCTGATGTACTCCACATAGCTTACATATACTCTGATATACTCCGCCCAGCTTACATATACCCTGATGTTCTCCGCCCAGCTTACATATACTCTGATGTACTCCTCACAGCTTACATATACCCTGATGTACTCCGCCCAGTTTACATATACCCTGATGTACTCCACACAGCTTACATATACCCTGATGTACTCCGCCCAGCTTACATACACCCTGATGTACTCCGCCCAGATTACATATACTCTGATGTACTCCTCACAGCTTACATATACCCTGATGTACTCCGCCCAGTTTACATATACCCTGATGTACTCCACACAGCTTACATATACCCTGATGTACTCCGCCCAGCTTACATATACCCTGATGTACTCCGCCCAGCTTACAAATGTCCCCACATTATAAATTGAAATAACAGTAAAACCAAGCAAAATCTGCGCTTCAAAAGCCAAATGGTGGTCCAACTGAGCCTGGCAGTGTGCCCAAACGGCAATTTATGACCACATATGGGGTATTACTGTATTCTGGAGAACCTGCTTAACTATTTATGGGGTGTGCGTCTACGATGGTACAAGCTGGGCACAACACATTGGGCACTGAAGTGGCATATCTGTGGAAAAGGGCAATATTCAATCTGCAACATCTATTGTGTACTAAGTTTTGCAAAACACTTGTGGGGTCAAAATGCTCACTACCTTCTAGATGAATTCCTTGAGGGATGTAGTTTCCAAAATGGGGTAAGTTTTTTGGGGTTCCACTGTACTGATACTATAGCTCAATGCAACATGGTGTCAAAAAACGAATCTTGTAAAATCTCCACTCCAAATACTAAATGGCGCTCCTTCCCTTTAGAGCCATTGCCTTACCCTGGAGAGAATGCTTTACAAACGTTGAGGTGCTTTTCTCCTCTAGTCCTTGTGAAAATGCAAAATGTTGGGCTAGAACTACAACTTTTCTACAACTACAATTTTTTTATTTTCACATCCCAATTCTAATAAATTCAGCAAAAACCTGTGTGGTCAAAATGCTCACTGCACCCCTAGATGAATTCCTCAATGGGTGTAGTTTCCAAAATGGGGTCTTTTTTGGGGTGTTTCCTTTGTTTTGGCACCACAAGACCTCTTCTAACCTGACATGGTGCCTGAAATATAATTTAAGAAAAGGAAGGCCCTAAAATCCACTGGGTGCTCCTTTTCTGCTGAGGCCGGTGTTTCAGTCCAGTATCCCACTAGGGCCACATGTGGGATGTTTCTAAAAACTGCAGAATCAGGGCAATAAATATTCCGTTGTGTTTCTCTGGTAAAAACCTTCAGTCTTTCAGGAAAAATCGATTAAAATGGCATTTCTGCCCAAAAAAAATGGAATTTGCAAATTTCCCTTCCACATTGCTTTAATTCCTGTGAAACGCATAAAGGGTTAAGAAACTTTCTAAATACTGTTTTGAATACTTTAAGGGGTGCAGTTTTTAAAATGGGGTGATTTGTAGGGGTTCATAATATATAAGGCCCTCAAAGCCACTTCAGATCCGTTCTATTCCCTAAAAAAATAGGCTTTTGACATATTCTTGAAAATGTGAGAAATTGCTGCTAAATTTATAAGCCTTGTAATGTCCCAGAAAAATAAAGGGATGTTTAAAAAATGATGCAAACATAAAGTAGACATATGGGAAATGTTTAGCCAACTGAGCAATAAACCCAAATATATCAGTGGTCCTAGTGACTAATAACTTAGACCAAAAAAGAAAAGAACAGTCACGACCAAATAATTGAAGAAATACAAAAAATCCTTTATTAAACTCAAATAGACAAATGCAAGCAGACAACATAGAACATATTAAAATAGCGTAACCCTCGCAAAATCAAAGATGGAATCAGAACACTAGCGCAGCAGGACAACCAAATAGTAATCCGGAAAAATGATCCCCCAAAAATGCTAAAGTGTCTAAGTAGTTTTCAAGCAGGCAATAAGTATAAAACTTTTGCACAGATAGGCATATACCAAAAAATAAATGTGAATACAATCAAGATAATGACATATGAACAGCAATATACATACACCTGCAGAGTACGGGAATAGTCATTTAGTCCAAAAGTGGCTGCGGCGGGAAGGGGTTAAAGCTACAGAGACAAAATATCAAAAGAAGGAAAGAAGAGAATGTTTCAGGTGCAACAAACAGGGACACCTAAAGAAGGACTGTACAATATGGAAAGCAGAACAGCAGAAACCATTTCCAAAAGGGACTAAACAAAAGGTCAAAACCACAATCTCTGATCCACGTGCAGATAATTGGAACGGCAGATTTAAAGGGACAAATGGGGGCAGCAGAAAGGAAGAACAGAACTCTGATGGAAATGATCAGATGCATGCTGACAGATCCTGGATTACCTGAAAAATATTGGTCCCTAGTACATTTTATGGGTAGGCTAAAATTCCGCCAATACCTACCCAGTAAGAGGGCAAGGTATGGGATAAAAATGTACAAACTGAGCTAGAGCAGCTCAGGTTTTGGGTTTATGAAGGGAAGGACTTCAGGATTGAACCCCCAGAATCCTCCCCCTCTTGGAGCTCCAACATTACGTGGATAACTTCTACATCAGCATCCCACTATTTAAATGCCTCTCCACCAGAAATACTGCAGCCTGCGGCACGGTGCGCAGAAACCATAGAGGCCGCTCTAAAACTCTGATTGCGCAACGTGTCAAAAGGGGTGCATTATACAGCAAGAAAGTGTTGTTCGTCAAGTATAAGGACAAGCGGGATGTCCTTCTCTTGACCACAATACATGGAAACGGCAGCACCCCTGTCCCTGTACGAGGTGCCACCACGGTGACCCACAATCCAGATTGCATCGTGGGCTATATATAATAAGTACTTGGGAGGGGTTGATCTCTCAGATCAAGTGCTGAAGCCGTATAGTTCAATGCGGAAGACAAGGGTGTGGTACAAAAAGGTGGCCGTGCCATTAGTACAGATGGCATTGTATCACACTTACGTGCTATGCAAATGTGCAGGCCGGACAGAGTCATTCCTTAATTTTCAGGAGGAGATTACCAAGGTGCTTGTGTTTGAAAACCAGGTTGGGGAGGGCCCAAACACATCTGCTGAAAGTGAGGGCGCCCGTATTGTACCAGGGCAACACTTTACCGGCATCGTTCCCCAAACTGCAAAGAAGGGGAGATCCCAAAAGAGGTGCAGAGTGTGTAGCAAAAGTGGCATAAGAAGGGTCACCACTTATCAGTGCGACACCTGCCCCGAAAAAACGGGTCTGTGCATAAAGGATTGCTACAAGGCTTACCACACATCTATGAATTATTAATTGTATTATTTATGTACCTTTTATTATACTGATTTGCTCTTCACATCATACACATGCCCCCACATTATATATTGAAATACCAGTAAATACGGCTTAATTCAAATAAATTCAGACAAAAAACCTGTGAGTCAAAATGCTAATTATACCCTTCGATGAGTACCTTGAGCGGTGTCGTTTTCTAAATTGGGTCACTTTTGGGGTGTTTCCACTGTTTTGGGCCCTCAGGGGCTTTGCAAATGCGACAGGGTGCCGCAAACCAATCCAGCAAAATCTGAATGCTAAATAGAGCTCCTTCCCTTCTAATCCCTGCCGTGTGTCCAAATAGTAGTTTATAACCACATATGGGGTATTGCTGTGCTCAAGAGGATTTTCTTTATAAATGTTGGGGTGCCTTTTCTCCTTTAATCCTTGTGGAAATGAAAAAAAATTAGGTTTAGCTACATTTAATCGGAAAAAAATGTAGATTTTCATTTTCACAGCCTACTTCCAAAAAATTCTGCAAAAAACCTGTGGGGTCAAAATGCTAACTATACCCTTAATTAAGTTACTTGAGGGGTGTAGTTTCCTAAATGAAGTCACTTTTGGGGGTTTCCACTGTTTTGTCCCCTCAGGGGCTTTGCAAATGCGACATGGCCTCTGCAAACCATTCCAGCTAAATTTGAACTCCAAAAGTCAAATGGCGCTCATTCCCTTCGGTAGTTTCCAAAATGGGGTCACTTTTGGGGGGTTTCTACTGTTTTGGCACCACAAGACCTCTTCAAACCTGACATGGTGCCTAAAATATATTCTAAGAAAAAGAAGGCCCCAAAATCGACTAAGTCCTCCTTTGCTTCTGAGGCCTGTGCTTCAGTCCAACAACTTCAGAATCTGGGCAATAAATATTCAGTTGCGTTTCTCTGGTAAAAATTTCTGTGTTACAGAAAAAAATGGATTAAAACTGATTTTCTGCAAAAAAAATTACATTTGTAAATTTCACCTCCACTTTGCTGTAATTCCTGTGAAGCCCCTAAAGGGTTTAGAAACTTTCTAAAAGCTATTTTTAATACTTTGAGGGTTTAGGTTTTGAAAATGGGGAGTTTTATGGGGTTTTCTGATATATGGGCACCTCAAAGTCACTTTAGAACTGAACTGGTCCCTAAAAAAATAGCCTTTTGAAATTTTCTTGAAATTGTGAGGAATTGCTTCTAAAGTTCTAAGCCTTGTAACGTCCTAGAAAAATAAAAGGATCTTCAAAATACGATGCCAATCTAATGTAGACATATGGGGGAAGTTAACTAGTAACTATTTTGTGTGGTGTTGCTATCTGTCTTACAAGCAGATACATTTAAATTTCGAAAAATGCTAATTTTTACACATTTTCTCTAAATTTTGGTGTTTTTTACAAATAAACACGGAATGTATCGACCAAATTTTACCACTAATTTAAAGTCCAATGTGTCGCGAGAAAACATTCTCAGAATCGCTTGGATAGGTGAAAGCATTCCGAAGTTATTACCACATCAAGTCACACATGTCAGTTTTGAAAAAATGGCCTGGTCCATTAGGCGAAAACAGACTGTGTCCTTAAGGGGTTAATACATGGTCCCCGGTATCCGTGGACCAACACACCATTGATAAGGAAAGAAGGGTTCTTGATAGCAAACCATAGGATCGAAAACCCAGGGTAGCCAAAACCATGAATAATTGGATACAGGCCTTTTCCGTTATGGGTTGTGTCATGGGTCAGCACCACCCTGAACGCTGTTCGGAACTTTTCATTTACATGGATAGCATTTATAGTGCTTATAAGTCACATGGTGGTTCCACATGGTGGCACTACGACGGAGAATTCAGACGTCGTCTAGCGTTATAACCAAATTTTGGTTGGGGTGTTAAATCCACTGACGTATGGTTGCGTCTTATGATGACCCAAAAAACACACCCCTTTCCATTAATGGCATCTGGCTCATCAGCTCCTTTTCCTCAAGGGTCAGTGGCCGTCCGCAGGTCTGGTGCATGCTGGTTATTCAATGAAGGCCATTGTAAATTTGCAGGATTATGCAAATATAAGCATTGGTGCTCCGCATGTGGAGGTCCACACACAGCATCTCTCGGTTCCCGCCCAACACATGAGGCACCTTCAAAGCAAAATGCTCAATGTGACGGAAAGGACCCCAGTGAGCGAAACCACGATGGGGCCTTGGCTAGATAAGTATCCTGACAGGATGCCCCAGAATGTATACAGCTCTGCTGCATTTGTTGGAGTACAATTTTGGCCTCTGGCATAGTAGGGGGTCACGGTTTTTGGAGATAAACGGAGCAGCATAGATATTCGTCTGCTCAACCATCAAATTTATTAGGGAGTCAGAAAAAAAAATGGAAAAAAATCAATGGCCTCGAACCCTGTGGCATCAAATTGATCCCTGAGGAGGCTGTAAAATCAGGCACTTGGGGGGCTATAATTATCTGCAGCTACCCGTGATAATCCGGGCATAGCAGCACCTGCGACTCTTCCGTGCTGACGGGGGGTTCAGAGTCAGTTTCTCTAGATTCAGATGAAATCACAAACTGCTTCACCTTCACCTGCTGAGTCTGTATCTGAGAATAACATTTGGTTTGTCACATCAGTGGTGTAAAGCCTTTGGCCCATATTTTATATTTCTAACTGGAGATGACAGGTCTGATGACAGGCGATGACAGGTCTGATGACAGGCGATGATAGCTCTGATGACAGGTCTGCTGACAGGCGATGACAGGTCTGATGACAAGTGATGACAGGCGATGACAGCTCTGATGACAGGCGATGACAGCTCTGATGACAGGTCTGATGAGAGGCGATGACAGGTCTGATGAGAGGCGGTGACAGGTCTGATGAGAGGCGGTGACAGGTCTGATGAGAGGCGGTGACAGGACTGAGGACAGGTCTGATGACACTGATCACCAGATGATGGTGGTTGTAGTGTTTTATCAGCTGGTGAGGGGACTGATCGCCGGCTTTATGTACATTTTTATCTATCTACACAGCATCTGGCTCTGTCAGGCTCCAGGACACAGTTGAGCCCTCACAGAGCAGGAGATGCTGGGAAAACAATACGTCTGCGTTTTGTTTGGCTAGTCAGTACAGACTGGCCAATCACAGCGCTCGCCGGCACCGGACCAATCTGATTGATCCCATGCCAGCATCTCCTGCCCGGCAACTCTGCTTTAGAGCTGAGTTGCCGGTCCTGTCACTGTGTCGCTTTACACAGCGACAGCTTAAAGTCCTGACATGCTTGGTACATAGGACTGCAGTAAGTTACTTGCAATACCGACGTACCAGACACATCATTTTGCGGGAAGGAGTTAATGTGACAGTACCCCCCTCCCCCTTTACCTACAGGGCCCCTGCTTTATAGAGAAATATTAGTATAGAAAAGACATGGAGGAGTTGTCCATAGCAACCAATCAGATTCCTGGTTTTATTTTTCTAAGACAGGTTTGAAATTGAAAGAAGTGATCTGATTGGTTGCTATGGACAATGTTACCTGCTAAATTTTCGACTCCACATCTTCCCAGAAGTAACCATAGCAACCAATTCAATGGATGAGAGTTGGTAGGTAGATTGGAGGGTCTGATAAGTGACAACCACAGCCCACCATGCAGTGACAGCCAGAGCCTCTAGAGCAGGGGGTCTCAAGCTCAGCTGGGTGGATGGGCCGCATAATGAAAAAATTGGAAGTTGAAGGGCCGCATTACAGAAAAAATTTGATACCATACAAAATTGTTGTTATTTGTGTTTCAATAATTTTTATTGGAGGTTTACAAGAAAAGGTATACTGTAGATGTAGATCAAACAATGCAAATTACAGTTGGGGGCATTCCCCGAAGATCGAATCATCAATTTTATATTTGAACTACTATAACATTAGTATAATAATACCGCTAGGTTTAAACTTCCCGGAAATTTGTGAGTTTACACAATCTAGTTTTCTACTTTAAGTGTCGCTAAATGCAGTCTGGCAGCTCAGTTGGCAGCGTTTGGCAGACACAAGAACGTCAATATTGGGCTTAATATCATGCGCGTTAGCCAATCGCAATGTTGCACGAAGATGTTCATCCGTAAGTCTTGACCGTAACGCTGATTTGTTAATCTTCATTGAAGAGAAGAACTGTTCACATACATACGTACTGCCAAACATGGTCATGGTCCTGGCAGCGGCATTAACAAGTTTTGGAAACTTTTCTTGAGAGACAAACTTGTAGAAATCTGGAACACCAATGTCCATATACTTCTGTTTAAGAACAGTGTCGCACTGCAAGTCCACAATCTCCATCTGCAGATCTTCTGAAACACAAGCGACGTCTACCGCAAACGGAGCGGCAAAGAGTGCAAATTCAGGTTCAAGATCCCGGAACTCATGAAAACGTCGATCAAACTCTTGCAGTAATTGAGAAATGATATCTGAGTAATAACTGAGGTGTTGTGGTTCAACTCGTATCGACTGCAAAGCGGAGAAATGTGCCAAATTGCTAGACTTCAGCTGTTTGGCCCACAAAGACTGCTTACATCTGAATGCCTTGACACTGTCATACATCATCGTAATCATCTGCTTTGGGCCCTGAAGTTTCAAGTTGAGTGCGTTGAGGTGTTCTGTGACATCTGTTAGAAACGCTAAATCAGATAGAAAAGCTGGGTCAGAAAGTTGGAGAGCGTCGTTATCTTTTAGTGCCATAAAAAGCGCTATCTCCTGTCTTAAAGCAAAAAATCTCTTCAACACGCTTCCCCGACTCAACCATCTGACCTCGGTATGATACAGCAAGTCTCCATATTCAGTGTCCATATCGGATAAAAAAAGAAGTGAACTGCCTCTGGTTAAGACCTCTTGCCCGTATAAAATGAACCGTCTTAACAACAAAGTCCATAACTTCTTTCCTTTTTAGACTTTTGCTACACAGCGCCTCCTGATGCAGAATGCAGTGTATTGCACTGAAAGGACTCGACAAAGAAAGCTGCTTTCGTTTTGCTTTCAATAAGCCCACAACACCAACATTTTCAGAACACATTGCTGGTGCACCGTCAGTTGCCACAGACACGAGTTTATCCCATGGCAGTCCTGCTGTGTTAATACAACCTTCAAGCTCTTTAAAAATGTCACGACCGGTTGTTGTGCCTTTCATAGGTAATAAATCGAATAATTCCTCAGTTATGTTTAGGTCTCCATCAACCCCACGAATAAAGACAGCACAATATGCAGTATCTGTTACACCAGTACTCTCGTCAAGCGCTATGGAAAATGCTGCAAAACCTTGCGCTCTTGTAATCAGTTGCTGATGAATGTTACTAGCAGATTCAGTGATTCTACTAGCAACAGTATTTGCCGACAAGCTTATGCCTTCAAACGGTTTCTGTTTGTCCGGACAAATAATTTCACATGTCTTTATAAAACAGTCTTTAATGAACTGGCCTTCAGTGAATGGTCTTGAAGATTTTGCTATCATGTTACTAAGGACAAAACTCGCTTTTACTGAAGATTCGCTTGACTTATTAATACTTGAGAAAAAGGTTCGCTGTTTTTTAAGCGATGCTTTCAGTTGCTGAACCTTTTCATCCCGTATTTTGCCAGACAGTGCATCATACTGTTCTCCATGCTGCGTCATGTAATGTCGACGCACATTGTAGTCCTTAAGCACCGCGATAAACTGCAAACAAATCAGACACTGGGCTCTGTCTTTTACCTCTGTGACAAAATATAAGTTTTCCCACTTGTCCTGGAATATTCGTTTCTCATCAGCAATCTTGCGATTTTTCGATGACGACGCCATTAAAGACTGTAAAGGGGTTCTCTGGGAATTGAAAAATATGTCCGTTAGCAACCCTGTACTGCCCCCATATAAATATATCATAGTTTGCTGCCACATGGAATTATAGTGCCCTCATAGGCATACATTGTATGTCTATGAGGGCACTGCAGAGCACGGTCATCCACATCCACCTCTGCAGAGCACTGTTACCTATATTTACTACTGCAGAGCTCTGTAACCTACATCCAATTCTGCAGGGCACTATTACCTACACATCCACCGCTGTACAGCCACTGCTGCATACAAAGTCTGCTGCCCCCTCAGTAAAAATATACTGTCCGATCCCCCAATAATTAAAAAATGCCCTCTGTAGATGCTGCCACAGTGCCCTCTGTAGATGCTGCCACAGTGCCCTCTGTAGATGCTGCCACAGTGCCCTCTGTAGATGCTGCCACAGTGCCCTCTGTAGATGCTGCCACAGTGCCCTCTGTAGAAGCTGCCACAGTGCCCTCTGTAGATGCTGCCACACTGCCCTCTGTAGATGCTGCCACAGTGCCCTCTGTAGATGCTGCCACACTGCCCTCTGTAGATGCTGCCACACTGCCCTCTGTAGATGCTGCCACACTGCCCTCTGTAGATGCTGCCATAGTGCCCTCTGTAGTTGCTGCCACACTGCCCTCTGTAGATAATGCCAGTGCCCTCTGTAGATGCTGCCACACTGCCCTCTGTATAGTGCCACAGTGCCCTATTTATTGCCACACTGCCCTCTGTAGATAGTGCCACAGTGCCCTCTGTAGATGCTGCCACACTGCCCTCTGTAGATGCTGCCACAGTGCCCTCTGTAGATGCTGCCACAGTGCCCTCTGTAGATGCTGCCACAGTGCCCTCTGTAGATGCTGCCACAGTACCCTCTGTAGATGCTGCCACACTGCCCTCTGTAGATGCTGCCACACTGCCCTCTGTAGATGCTGCCACACTGCCCTCTGTAGATGCTGCCACAGTGCCCTCTGTAGTTGCTGCCACACTGCCCTCTGTAGATGCTGCCACAGTGCCCTCTGTAGATGCTGCCACACTGCCCTCTGTAGATGCTGCCACACTGCCCTCTGTAGATGCTGCCACACTGCCCTCTGTAGATGCTGCCACAGTGCCCTCTGTAGTTGCTGCCACACTGCCCTCTGTAGATGCTGCCACAGTGCCCTCTGTAGATGCTGCCACACTGCCCTCTGTAGATGCTGCCACACTGCCCTCTGTAGATGCTGCCACACTGCCCTCTGTAGATGCTGCCACACTGCCCTCTGTAGATGCTGCCACAGTGCCCTCTGTAGTTGCTGCCACACTGCCCTCTGTAGATAATGCCAGTGCCCTCTGTAGATGCTGCCACACTGCCCTCTGTATAGTGCCACAGTGCCCTCTGTAATGCTACACTGCCCTCTGTAGTGCCACAGTGCCCTCTGTAGTGCCACAGTGTCCTCTGTATAGTGCCACAGTGCCCTATTTAATGCCACACTGCCCTCTGTAGATAGTGCCACAGTGCCCTCTGTAATGCTACACTGCCCTCTGTAGTGCCACAGTGCCCTCTATAGTGCCACAGTGCCCTCTGTATAGTGCCACAGTGCCCTATTTAATGCCACACTGCCCTCTGTAGATAGTGCCACAGTGCCCTCTGTAATGCTACACTGCCCTCTGTAGTGCCACAGTGCCCTCTGTAGTGCCACAGTGCCCTCTGTATAGTGCCACAGTGCCCTATTTAATGCCACAGTGCCCTCTGTAGATAGTGCCACAGTGCCCTCTGTAATGCTACACTGCCCTCTGTAGTGCCACAGTGCCCTCTGTAGTGCCACAGTGCCCTCTGTATAGTGCCACAGTGCCCTATTTATTGCCACACTGCCCTCTGTAGATAGTGCCACAGTGCCCTCTGTAGTGCCACAGTGCCCTCTGTAGATAGTGCCACAGTGCCCTCTGTAATGCTACACTGCCCTCTGTAGTGCCACAGTGCCCTCTGTAGTGCCACAGTGCCCTCTGTATAGTGCCACAGTGCCCTATTTATTGCCACACTGCCCTCTGTAGATAGTGCCACAGTGCCCTCTGTAATGCTACTCTGCCCTCTGTAGTGCCACAGTGCCCTCTGTAGTGCCACAGTGCCCTCTGTAGTGCCACAGTGCCCTCTGTATAGTGCCACAGTGCCCTATTTAATGCCACACTGCCCTCTGTAGATAATGCCACAGTGCCCTCTGTAATGCTACACTGCCCTCTGTAGTGCCACAGTGCCCTCTATAGTGCCACAGTGCCCTCTGTAGTGCCACAGTGGCCTCTGTATAGTGCCACAATGCCCTATTTAATGCCACACTGCCCTCTGTAGTGCCCCAGTGCCCTCTGTAGTGCCAGTGCCCTCTGTAGTGCCCCAGTGCCCTCTGTAGTGCCACAGTGCCCTCTTTAGTGCCACAGTGCCCTCTAGTGCCACACTGCCCTCTGTATAGTACCAGTGCCCTATGTAATGCCACAAACCATTGTAGATCACCCCCCCCCTATAGATAGTACCACGCAGGGGTGACATCCCAAGCCAGAGCATGCCGATGCACTGGCCTGGGATTCCTTTGCTCTAGAATGGGCCCAACACACCACACCCTGCTGACAGCGCCACATGCCCCTTCTATGTAAGTAGCTCCATTGTGACTCCCTCCTCGGCCGGGGTGTGTAGCGCTGTCAAAGATGGTGTGTGTGGGGCGCTACTAAAGGGGTTTTCCACTACATGGGACTCTAATTCAACTGCTCACCAATGCGTCCGGGACTCGTGACTGACGTTATGAAGGAGCGAGCGCTCACCAATGCGGTCCAAGGAGGACTGACGTCATGAAGGAGCGCTCCTCCTTCCGACCGCTCTATCCTCTCCCCGCGGACTCAGCATTCGCCGGAGGACTGACGTCCTGAAGAAACGCTCTCACCTCTCCCTGCGGGTCGCGGGCCGCAGATGACAGCCTCAGGGGCCGCATGCGGCCCGCGGGCCGCGTGCCTGAGACCCCTGCTCTAGAGGCAACAGCTACTGCCACCATTATAGTGACAACTACTGACCCCAATAATAGTGACAGCTACTGCCACCATTATAGTGACAACTACTGACCCCAATAACAGTGACAGCTACTACCCCAATAATAGTGACATCTACTGACCCCAATAATAGTGACAGCTACTGACCCCAATAATAGTGACAGCTACTGACCCCAATAATAGTGACAACTACTGACCCCAATAACAGTTTACAGACTCGAACAATAACACCTTATTTATGGTGAATGATGAAGGGCATAAAAAAACTTAAAAAAGCAATAAAAATAAAGATAGATTATTGGAGGACTCCACTTATTTTTTTTTATTGCACCCTCCATTTGTACATTGGTGTTTCAGTGGGGTGCTGTGTGCAAAATACTTACCGATCCCCGCATTTTGTATTTTTCGGGTCCAACGCCGCTCACCTGATCTTCCCTCTGACTTGTCTGGAGTCACGGTGCTTTTGAATAAACCGGAACTCAGGCTCTCAATGCATTCCTATGGAAGCCAGAACAAGACCAGGACGAGGCCAGAACGAGGCTCCATAGGAATGCATTGACTTCAGGTTTTCTGAACAGCAGTGATTCCAGACCAGGTCAGAATGAAGATCACGTGCGCGGCCCTGGACTCGAAAAACGACAGGATCCAGGGATCGGTAAGTATTTCTACACCCAGCTCCCCACTGACACACGAATGCACAAATGGAGGGTGCAAAAAATAAATAAATAAATAAAGTGGAGTGCTTCTTTAAATGCTCATGGTCACAATGAAGGGAGACAAAAGCGAAAAAAAATAATTGCAGCTGAAAGGACAAAATTAGTTGCAACATCAAGGTGTTAATAATTATAGTACATGCAGATCACTGTATAGAGCTTTTCAGCTCCCCAGGGGCATACGGTTGGGAGCTTTGACTGGCGGGGTCACTTTAAGAATAAATAAATGGGGGGTGGCATCACTTCATCATGATCTACAGAGATTGGCCAGTGATCACATGGTAGGGGGCTATAGAGCTCCCTATAAGATAGTAATGCCCTTCGTCATCCTCTTTGGCCCCTGCAGCTTGGCGTCTTTCCCTCACTCCCTCTCTTGATTTGACTCCTTAATGACACGTTTTTTTTTCATTTTCGTTTATCACTCCCCTTCCTTGCTTTCGTTTTTACAGCGTCTATCGTCCGGTAATAACTACATGTTCACTTTATTCTACGGATGAATATGATAACGGCGATACCGAATTTATCATTTTTTCATGTTTTACCACTTTGTAAAACTATTTGTTAAAAAAATTAGTTTTGCGTCGCCAAAATCTGAGAGCCATAACTTTTTTATGTTTCTGTAGATTGAGCGATGTGAGGGCTTATTTTTTGCGAGGCGAGCTTTTATTGTTACCATTTTGGAGTACATGCGACTTTTTGGTCAGTTTTTATTCTATTTTTTGGGGAGCTAACGTGACCAAAAAACAGCAATTTGGGTGCTTTAAACATTTTTTTATTTTTTTTTACTGTGTTCAGTGGGTTAGATAACATCAGATTGTAATAGTTCGGACTTTTGCAAATGTGGCGATATCAGTTATGCTAATTTATATTTTGTTTAACATTACTTTAGGGAAAAAATGGGAAGAGGGAATTTAACTTTTTTTAAATTCTGTTTAGTAGTCCCCCTAGTGGACTTGAACCAGCGATCATTGGATCGCTCACACGATCTACTGCAATAGTAAAGTATTGCAGTATATTGTGATTCTTACAGCCACCTATAAAGCCCTGCCGGAGTACAAAGATGGCAGACCCTTCATTAGGCCCCCAGGCTGCCATTATAACCATCGGCATCCCGCGATAGCATCGTGTGGGGACAATGGCACGTCGGAGGGGGTCGTCCCTCTCATTCTAATGTGTTAGATGCTGTGGTCGTGATTGACTGTGGCCTCTAAGTGGTTAAATTGGCATAATCAAAGTGATATTTGATTCTGTCCGTTGCAGTGCGGTGTTGGCTATATTACACAGCCATTACCCGCTAAGTATGGAGCGACCCCAGCCCGTGATCTCGCTCCATACTTCCCCTTAACGACTGCCATGTACATGTATGTGGCATGTTGTTAAGGAAATAAATGTTATTTTGTTGATTGTTTCAGTGAATTTTTTTGTTCATCCTGTTTTGATTATTTTGATTATTTTATTCTGTTGTAGATATCACAGCGGGCGGTTCTAGGAGGATCTTGTTTAGATGGCGGTGAATCGCATAGGTAGAGCACCAGGGACTGCAGGGAAGTGCAACCCGGTCTTTCTTTCCGTGAATTGACACAGAGTGTGATTTGCTAATTTATTGGCGAATTTTCACTATTATGGAGATCAACGGATTGAGATTCTTCTCCATCTTCTTGGCCTTTTGGTGTGCGGCCTGGCTCTCTGCTAGCTACACACTGACTGTTATCAACAACCATACCTGCACCGCTGATCCGGGAACCTGCGCCGATGAACATCTGCTTCAGCTGGGATCAGGTGAGGAAGCAGGGTCAGCGGCTATTGTGTCAGGAGATGCTGGGGGAGGGAGGCCCGGGCAGAGGAGATGCCGCAGGGGCACAGCAGTGAGGGCATTGCATGGCTCAACCCCCTATCAGAGGACAAGAGCTGGAGAAGAAGTCGTCCGGTCTCAGCCAGGGCTGCGGTCTCCTGCACAACTGTGTCATTATTGAATGTACCGTCCAGTTCTGGCCCGCAGCTGGAGGGTCCGAGCAGGGATGTGGCACATGCTGTTGGTGCCAAGGGGAATCGATGTGATGTTAATCACGCTTCTGCCTTGTCCCTTTTTTCTCTTTCAGGTTTGGCAAAGGAATCGTCAAGGAGAGGGAGGAAACACAGATCTGGCGGTGGGCGCAGGCACGGTCGGCGGAGATCGCCCTCGTCATCTTCTGAGCGACAACCCTCCTCTTCTTCTTATCAATATCTACATCATCTTCCCCGCCGAGGACGCAGAGCCGTGCTGATGTCACAGAGAAATGACGAGGGGTTATAAATATTCCCCTGACAGCTGCCCGGTCTTTCTTTCCATGAATTGACACAGTGCGATTTGCTAATTTATTGGCGACTTCTCACTTTATGGAGACCAATGGATTGGGATTCTTCTCCATCTTCTTGGCCTTTTGGTGTGTGGCCTGGCTCTCTGCTAGCTACACCCTGACCTCACATCAACAACCATGCCCCCCACTGATGTACATCATCCCCTCAGTCCTATAGATTATCTGACTGCTGATTATTAAGATGAAACAATTCTGACAATTTTTCCATATTATTTAACATTGAGCGTTTTCTTTTTTGTTTTGCAGTGAAATGGGAAATTTCTTTGCAGAAAATATCCTGTTTAGAATGGGATTCATAGGAATGGCCATTGCCTGTAAGTAACAATCACGGAAGTGATTATAATAGTCTCTTCATGCAGCAGTAATCAGATTTTTCTAAAAAAGAAATAAAGTTTTGTTCATTTCAATTGATAATAATTGTCCGGATCAGACGATGCAGATAAATGTTCCCGTCCATTATTGTAGGTTTCTTTTGGGGTTTAGCGTTTGGTCCGTGCTTCATAGATGTTATTAGGTTGTTTTACACGTTTTGCATGGTACAGGATTTATTTGGCTTATTTTCTCTTTTTCAGCTCTGGGCCTGACGTTTCTACATTATAAGTTCATTATGTTCCATGCTGAAGCCTTTCGGGATCGTCAGACCTTGGTTTAAAAGATCCTCATGGCAATTGGATGGTCATCATGCGTCGGGACAGCCGTGATGGCTACATTTTCGGTAAGTTAATAAATGTTTTACATTGATGGGGTTGTCCCATCTTCACTAAATAGGGACCCGCTGGCAATCAGCTGAACCCCTGGTGATCATGATCAGTGGTTATCACCGGGTGGCCACATCATAAAGTGGTATTACATGGCTTATTCCAATGAATGGACGACCATGTAATAGATGTGTCTAATATAAAGGAGTCGCAAGCAAGAGACCAACCTCTATATCCATTATGTCTCTGTGGTTATTATATCAGAACACGTTATTTAGGATTTATTGGGAAGTTCTGAGGGTAAATTAGTGATTAGTTCCATAAGATTTGCTGTAACCTCTGTCTGCTTGTTTTCTAGACGTACCGTTATCCAATGACTCACCGGATTTGCGCTTTCATTGCA
Source organism: Rhinoderma darwinii (assembly GCF_050947455.1). Classification (NCBI taxonomy): domain Eukaryota; kingdom Metazoa; phylum Chordata; class Amphibia; order Anura; family Rhinodermatidae; genus Rhinoderma; species Rhinoderma darwinii. Next base: position 376,718 of record NW_027461833.1, read on the forward strand.
TTCGGGTTTGCCAGCCTTTACAACCTTTGGCAGTCCATACTCGTCTACAAAGTGCCCGAAAGCCGAAGAGTCATCAGCCATTTCAGACTGGCGTCCTGCATAATGGCCATGACCTTAGTGGTTTTCTGTATCCTTTCTTAAATAATATTTGAATGGAATCCAATTGTCCTTGTCTTTAGGTTCACATGTAGGAAACATCAGATCCTGAGGTGATCATTTCCCTTTATTTTCTGATCTCCGCCGTCAGATGGCGACATGCTGGTGTAACACAGCGCCATCTGGTAACATTGTTCAGCTTCTTGTAGGAACATACTGAATAGAAAGCAAGCGGTACTGTCCTTGCTATATATGTATTATATTAACATTTATCTCACATAAATATGTAGTAAATTCTATAAGACACTTTATAAACGTTATTTTCCTATATAATAAATTACCAGTCATTGGAAGTACGGTATCCATATACACCCACCTGTGCGCTGGAGATCAATGTGTAAAGCTATGTACAGATTTTATTTGCACCCCTAGAAGCCGTTCTATAGCAAAACAATTGGACCTATAATCTTTGGGCTTATTCTCAGCACCATGGTGATCGTGACGCCCGCAATGTAATGGATATGGTGTCACATGACAATGGGTCAGGTCCATTTTGGCATCGCCGTCAGTCACATGGAGTATACAATAAACATGAAGGCAGCAAAACCTCGGCCCGGGTGGAAAGTTCTTGTTTTGTGCAATTTTTAATGTATTAATTTTGATATTTTTTCACAGATCAGTGAAATGACAGCAAAGATCATGGAGTGGTCGACGTTGGTCCTCATGCTGGTGAATGTATTGAGCTACTATCAGAATATGCAGGTAAGTAGACGTTACCTCATTATCACCTCGTATACCGGACCTCGTAACAACATTATTATTCATCTCTACAATCATGGGGTTTATAATGTGGATATGTGTTTCTTTTCTTAGAGTTTATCTATAACAATAACCTGGAAAAGCTTCACCATCTCCAAGAGGGAGAAGAACCGGGACTCTGAAGTATAAAGAGGATCATCGTGGACGGTGACGTGAGACGGCGCAGGGGCACAGCAGTGAGGGCATTGCATGGCCCAACCCCCTATCAGAGGACAAGAGCTGGAGAAGAAGTCGTCCGGTCTCAGCCAGGGCTGCGGTCTCCTGCACAACTGTGTCATTATTGAATGTACCGTCCAGTTCTGGCCCGCAGCTGGAGGGTCCGAGAAGGAATGTGGCACATGCTGTTGGTGCCAAGGGGGATCGATGTGATGTTAATCACGCTTCTGCCTTGTCCCTTTTTTCTCTTTCAGGTTTGGCAAAGGAATCGTCAAGGAGAGGGAGGAAACACAGATCTGGCGGTGGGCGCAGGCACGGTCGGCGGAGATCGCCCTCGTCATCTTCTGAGCGACAACCCTCCTCTTCTTCTTATCAATATCTACATCATCTTCCCCGCCGAGGACGCAGAGCCGTGCTGATGTCACAGAGAGATGACGAGGGGTTATAAATATTCCCCTGACAGCTGCCCGGTCTTTCTTTCCATGAATTGACACAGTGCGATTTGCTAATTTATTGGCGACTTCTCACTTTATGGAGACCAATGGATTGGGATTCTTCTCCATCTTCTTGGCCTTTTGGTGTGTGGCCTGGCTCTCTGCTAGCTACACCCTGACCTCACATCAACAACCATGCCCCCCCACTGATGTACATCATCCCCTCAGTTCTGTAGATTATCTGACTGCTGATTATTAAGATGAAACAATTCTGACAATTTTTCCATATTATTTAACATTGAGTGTTTTCTGTTTTGTTTTGCAGTGAAATGGGAAATTTCTTTGCAGAAAATATCCTGTTTAGAATGGGATTCATAGGAATGGCCATTGCCTGTAAGTAACAATCACGGAAGTGATTATAATAGTCTCTTCATGCAGCAGTAATCAGATTTTTCTAAAAAATAAATAATGTTTTGTTCATTTCAATTGATAATAATTGTCCGGATCAGACGATGCAGATAAATGTTCCCGTCCATTATTGTAGGTTTCTTGTTGGGTTTAGCGCTTGGTCCGCGCGTCATAGATGTTATTAGGTTGTTTTACACGTTTTGCACGGTACAGGATTTATTTGGCTTATTTTCTCTTTTTCAGCTCTGGGCCTGACGTTTCTACATTATAAGTTCATTATGTTCCATGCTGAAGTCTTTCGGGATCGTCAGACCTTGGTTTAAAAGATCCTCATGGCAATTGGATGGTCATCATGCGTCGGGACAGCCGTGATGGCTACATTTTCGGTAAGTTAATAAATGTTTTACATTGATGGGGTTGTCCCATCTTCACTAAATAGGGATCCGCTGGCAATCAGCTGAACCCCTGGTGATCATGATCAGCGGTTATCACCGGGTGGCCACATCATAGAGTGGTATTACATGGCTTATTCCAATGAATGGACGACCATGTAATAGATGTGTCTAATAGAAAGGAGTCACAAGCAAGAGACCAACCTCTATATCCATTATGTCTCTGTGGTTATTATATCAGAACACGTTATTTAGGATTTATTGGGAAGTTCTGAGGGTAAATTAGTGATTAGTTCCATAAGATTTGCTGTAACCTCTGTCTGCTTGTTTTCTAGACGTACCGTTATCCAATGACTCACCGGATTTGCGCTTTTCATTGCATTCGGGTTTGCCAGCCTTTACAACCTTTGGCAGTCCATACTCGTCTACAAAGTGCCCGAAAGCCGAAGAGTCATCAGCCATTTCAGACTGGCGTCCTGCATAATGGCCATGACCTTAGTGGTTTTCTGTATCCTTTCTTAAATAATATTTGAATGGAATCCAATTGTCCTTGTCTTTAGGTTCACATGTAGGAAACATCAGATCCTGAGGTGATCATTTCCCTTTATTTTCTGATCTCCGCCGTCAGATGGCGACATGCTGGTGTAACACAGCGCCATCTGGTAACATTGTTCAGCTTCTTGTAGGAACATACTGAATAGAAAGCAAGCGGTACTGTCCTTGCTATATATGTATTATATTAACATTTATCTCACATAAATATGTAGTAAATTCTATAAGACACTTTATAAACGTTATTTTCCTATATAATAAATTACCAGTCATTGGAAGTACGGTATCCATATACACCCACCTGTGCGCTGGAGATCAATGTGTAAAGCTATGTACAGATTTTATTTGCACCCCTAGAAGCCGTTCTATAGCAAAACAATTGGACCTATAATCTTTGTGCTTATTCTCAGCACCATGGTGATCGTGACGCCCGCAATGTAATGGATATGGTGTCACATGACAATGGGTCAGGTCCATTTTGGCATCGCCGTCAGTCACATGGAGTATACAATAAACATGAAGGCAGCAAAACCTCGGCCCGGGTGGAAAGTTCTTGTTTTGTGCAATTTTTAATGTATTAATTTTGATATTTTTTCACAGATCAGTGAAATGACAGCAAAGATCATGGAGTGGTCGACGTTGGTCCTCATGCTGGTGAATGTATTGAGCTACTATCAGAATATGCAGGTCAGTAGACGTCACCTCATTATCCCCTCGTATACCGGACCTCGTAATAACATTATTATTCATCTCTACAATCATGGGGTTTATAATGTGGATATGTGTTTCTTTTCTTAGAGTTTATCTATAACAATTACCCAGAAAAGCTTCACCATCTCCAAGAGGGAGAAGAACCAGGACTCTGGAGTATAAAGAGGACCATCGTGGACGGTGACGTGAGACGGTTTCATCTGATCACACACCCCAATCCAGAAATACACAAGATCCAGCCCTAATCTTCCATGTCAGACCTCACAACAATAAAAATAAAGGTGAGGTCAATGTGTTGTATGTCCTAAATCACATGTATATAGATGGCAGGTAGAGAATATACAATATCCAATCCAAACACTAATAAAAGGGAGCTCTATTAGAAGATTTGTCCATATAGTTACAGGTTTACGGTCTCTTATTTCCAGTTTTATACAATGATGTGGAATGGCGCGCCACAGCCAAGCAGTAACTACTATGGGAACATCCCAAACTGCAGAAGATCTAGAGATGGCGACCAAGTGCCAAGACATCCAAGCCGGATCCTGCTCGCTCCCCCTCTCAGTACCGGATCCCGGGACGACACGTGGTGCACCCCGTACTCCCGCCGCGCTGCACATGTAAGCAGCGGCAATCTTCGGTGCCTCCTGTTGCTCCCCCCGCACTGACAGCTGGCCTCCGGACTTGGCCGTTTCCCCGTGTTCCCACGCTTCGGTGGCTGGTCTGCGCCGCGTATAGCGGCTGTTGCAATAGTTTTACCTGGCTGGGTGCGGGAGCTCCTCTTCCCTGCGTCCTCACATGCAGGCGCCGGAACCGGAAGTTCTCGGTTTTATTTTTCTTAGTCAGATTTGAAAATAAAAGAAGTGATCTGATTGGTTGCTATGGACAATGTTCCCATGCTTTATAACTGCTCAGTTTTTCTACTCCACATCTGCCCAGAAGTAACCATAGCAACCAATTCAAAAGATGAGAGTTGGTAGATTGGAGGGTCTTATAAGTGACAACCACAGCCCACCATGCAGTGACAGCCAGAGCCTCTAGAGGCAACATCTACTGCATCCATTATAGTGACAGCTACTGACCCCAATAATAGTGACAGCTACTGACCTCAATAACAGTGACAGCTACTGACCCCAATAATAGTGACAGCTACTGACCCCAATAATAGTGACAGCTACTGACCCCAATAATAGTGACAGCTACTGACCCCAATAATAGTGACAGCTACTGACCCCAATAATAGTGACAGCTACTGACCCCAGTAATAGTGACATCTACTGACCCCAATAATAGTGACAGCTACTACCCCATTAATAGTGACAGCTACTGACCCCAGTAATAGTGACAGCTACTGACCCCAATAATAGTGACAGCTACTGACCCCAATAATAGTGACACCTACTGACCCCAATAATAGTGACAGCTACTGACCCCAATAATAGTGACAGCTACTGACCCCAATAATAGTGACAGCTACTGACCCCAATAATAGTGACAGCTACTGACCCAAATAACAGTGACAGCTACTGACCCCAATAATAGTGACAGCTACTGACCCCAATAATAGTGACAGCTACTGACCCCAATAATAGTGACAGCTACTGACCCCAATAATAGTGACAGCTACTGACCCCAATAATAGTGACAGCTGCTGACCCCAATAATAGTGACAGCTACTTACCCTAATAACAGTGACAGCTACTGACCCCAATAATAGTGACAGCTACTACCCCCAATAATAGTGACAGCTACTACCCCCAATAATAGTGACAGCTACTGACCCCAATAATAGTGACAGCTACTGACCCCAATAATAGTGACATCTACTGACCCCAATAATAGTGACAGCTACTGACCCCAATAATAGTGACAGCTACTGACCCCAATAATAGTGACAGCTATTTACCCCAATATTAGTGACAGCTACTGACCCCAATAATAGTGACAGCTACTGACCCCAATAATAGTGACAGCTACTGACCCCAATAATAGTGACAGCTACTGACCCCAATAATAGTGACAGCTACTGACCCCAATAATAGTGACAGCTACTGACCCCAATAATAGTGACAGCTACTGATCCCAATAATAGTGACAGCTACTGACCCCAATAATAGTGACAGCTACTGACCCCAATAATAGTGACAGCTACTGACCCCAATAATAGTGACAGCTACTACCCCCAATAATAGTGACAGCTACTGACCCCAATAATAGTGACAGCTACTGACCCCAATAATAGTGACAGCTACTGACCCCAATAATAGTGACAGCTACTGACCCCAATAATAGTGACAGCTACTGACTCCAATAATAGTGACAGCTACTTACCTCAATAATAGTGACAGCTACTGACCCCAATAATAGTGACAGCTACTGACCCCAATAATAATGACAGCTACTGACCCCAATAATAGTGACAGCTACTGACCCCAATAATAGTGACAGCTACTGACCCCAATAATAATGACAGCTACTGACCCCAATAATAGTGACAGCTACTGACCCCAATAACAGTTTCCAGACGCGAAAAATAACATTATTTATGGTGAATAATGAGGAGCAGAAAAAACAATAAAAATAAAGATAAATTAACCCCTTCCTGCTTTTGCCCACTTTTGACCTTCCTGACAGAGCCTCATTTTTCAAATCTGACATGTGTCACTTTATGTGGTAATAACTTCGGAATGCTTTTAACTATCCAAGCGATTCTGAGATTATTTTCTCTTGATAAATTGGACTTTATGTTACTGGCAAAATTTGCTCGATACACTTAGTATTTAATTCTGAAAAACACCCAAATTTAGCGAAGAAATTAGCATTTTTCTAAATTTAAATGTATCTGCTTGTAAGACAGGCAGTTACACTGCAAAAAATTGTTCCTAATTAACATCCCCCATATGTCTACATTAGATTGACATCGTTTTTTGAACGTCCTTTAATTTTTATAGGACGTTAAAAGGCTTAGAACTTTAGCAGCAATTTCTCATATTTTCAAGAAAATTTCAAAAGGCTATTTTTACAGAGGGCAGTTCAGTTGTGAAACCCCGAAAAAGTCACCCCATTTTAAAAACGTCACCCCTCAAAGTATTCAAAACAGCATTTAGAAAGTTTCTTAACCCTTCAGACGGTTTCACAGGAATTACAGCAAAGTAATTTTAGCAGAAATTCATTTTAAATCCATTTTTTTTGTAACACAGAAAGTTTTACCAAAGAATTGCAACTCAATATTTATTTCCCAGGTTCTGCAGATTTAGAAAATATCCCACATGTGACCCTAGTTTGGTACTGGACTAAAGCACTGGCCTCAGAAGCAAAGGCGCACCTCGTGGATTTTGGGGCCATCTTTTTATTAGAATATATTTTAGGCACCATGTCAGGTTTGAAGGGCTCTTGCGGTGCCAAAACAGTGTAAATCCCCGAAAAGTGACCCCATTTGGGAAACTACACACCTCAAGGAAATTATCTAGGGGTATAGTGAGCATTTTGACCGCTCAGGTTTATTGCAGAAATGGGAGTAGGCCGTAAAAATTAAAATCTATATTTTTTCAAAGAAAATGTAGGTTTAGCTAATTTCTTTTCATTTCAACAAGGACTAAAGGGGAAAAAGCAATTTGTAAAGCAATTTTTCCTAAGTAAAACAATACTCCACATGTGGTCATAAACGGCTGTTTGGACAAACGGTGGGGCTCAGAAGGGAAAGAGCGCCATTTGGCTTTTTGAGATCACATTTAGCAGGAATAGTTTACAGAGGCCATGTCACATTTGCAAAGCCCCTGAGGGACCAAAACAATGAAAACGCCCAAAAAGTGACTCCATTTAGGAAACTACACCCCTTGAGGAATTCATCTAGGGGTGTAGTGAATTTTTGGACCCCACAGGTATTTCATAGAAATTATTAGAATTGGGCAGTGAAAATAAAAACAATCCCTTTTCTTGAATAAAACGTAGCTTTAGCTCAAAATTTCTCATTTTCTCAACAAATAAAGGAAAAAAAGAACTCCAGCATTTGTAAAGCAATTTCTCCCAAGTACGGCAATACCCCATATGTGGTCATAAACTGCTGTTTGGGCACACGGCAGGGCTTAGAATGGAAGGAGCGCCATTTGGCTGTCACGTTGGGTACGTGGACCCACTGGACCGTACCGCCTAAACGGTATGGCTGCTGGCCGAATAGACACGAAGCGGCTCAGCGCTCACATGAGTGATTCAGCTGCTTTGTTCTAGCGATTGTTGGGGGTCTCAGTGCTCGGACGCCCACCAATCTAAACTTCTGACATGTCTCTATGACATGTCAGTAGTTTGTCGAACGTTTAGCTACACTTTAAATGTTAATTTAAATGTACCACAAAATGGTCACAATGAAGGGAGACAAAAGGAAAAAAAAATATTTGCAGCTTAAAAGACAAAATTGGTTGCAACATCAAGGGGTTAATAATTATACTACATGCAGATCACTGTATAGAGCTTTTCAGCTCCCCAGGGGCATACGGTTGGGAGCTTTGACTGACGGGGTCACTTTAAGAATAAATAAATGGGGGGTGGCATCACTTCATCATGATCTACAGGGATTGGCCAGTGATCACATAGTAGGGGGCTATAGAGCTCCCTATAAAATAGTAATGCCCTTCGTCCTCTTTGGACCCTGCAGCTTGGCGTCTTTCCCCCACTCCCTCTCATGATTTGACTCCTTAATGACACGACCAATTTACGTTTTTTCATATTCGTTTATTACTCCCTGCCTTCCAAAAGCCATCACTTTTTTTATTTTTTCGTCGGCATAACCGTATGAGAGCTTGTTTTTTATGGGACAAGTTGTCATTTTTTATGGTACCATTTAATGTATCTGATAATGTACTGGGAAACTGAAAAATAAATTATTTGTGGAGTGGAATGAGCAAAAAAAAGCTAATGCGCCATTTTCAGGGGGATTTTGTTTTCATCGTGCGGTAATAACTACATGTTCACTTTATTCTACTGATTAATACGATTACGGCGATACTGAATGTATATTTTTTAATGTTTTACCACTTTGTAAAACTATTTGTTAAAAAAATTTGTTTTGCGTCTCCAAAATCTGAGAGACGTATTTTTTTTTTATTTTTCCGTAGATTGAGCGATGTGAGGGCTTCGATTTTGCGAGGCGAGCTTTTGTTACCATTTTGACTTTTTGATCAGTTTTTATTCCATTTTTTTGGGGAGCTAACGTGACCAAAAAACAGCAATTTGGGTGTTTTACATTTTTTTTTTCTTACAGTGTTCAGAGAGTGGGTTAGATAACATCATATTGTAATAGTTCGGACTTGCAAACGCGGCGATATCAGTTATGCTAACTTATTTTGTTTAACATTACTTTAGGGAAAAAATGGGAAGAGGGAATTTATTTATTTAACTTTTTTTAAATTCTGTTTAGTAGTCCCCCTAGTGGACTTGAACCAATGATCATTGGATCGCTCACTCGATCTACTTCAGTAGTAACGTATTGCAGTTTATCGTGATTCTTACAGCCACCTATGAAGCCCTGCCGGAGAACAAAGATGGCAGACCCTTCATTAGGCCCCCAGGCTGCCATTATAACCAGCCGCATCCCGCTATAGCATCGTGGGGGGACAATGGCACGTCGGAGGGGGTCGCCCCTCTCAATCTAATGCGTTAGATGCTGTGGTCGTGATTGACTTTGGCATCTAATGGGTTAAACAGGCAGACTCAAAGTGATATTTGATTCTGTCCATTGCAGTGCGGTGTTGGCTATATTACACAACCATTACCCGCTAAGTATGGAGCGACCCCAGCCTGTGATCTCGCTCCATACTTCTCTTCAACGACTGCCATGTACATGTATGTGACATCTTGTTAAGGAGTTAAATGTCATTTTGTTGATAATTGATTCAGAGTTTTTATGTTCATCCTGTTTTGATCATTTTCTTCTGTTCCAGACGTCACAGCGGCGGTTCTAGGAGGATCTTGTCTCTACCGTTCGTGAAATCACCCGGAAACAACTGGAGCATGCCCATCGCGCCTGCAATGTTCTGGCACCCAGGGTGACCTGTTTATCTTGCAATGTGTTTATCCAACCAGCGGACATAATAATAATAAAAGCTGTGGCCGACCCCCACTTTACCCCACATCTTGGTCTGAGTCCCAGTTATTTCATATAAATGTTAGAGGTTGTGTTATATGGGGGTGATGCCTTCATTGGTCCTGTCAGTCTTGTTTTACCAAATGTAATCCCCTGTGATACAATGCTGTCACCCAAAACAACATGGAAAAATCAATGGAGGGGGGTAAATAGTTTTTATTAGCACAGTATAAGGCCTGATTTACACGAGCGTGTGCGTTTTGCGCGCGCAAAAGGCACTTGACAGCTCCGTGTGTCATCCGTGTATGATGCGCGGCTGCGTGATTTTCGCGCAGCCGCCATCATAGAGATGAGGCTAGTCGACGCCCGTCACTGTCCAAGGTGCTGAAAGAGCTAACTGATCGGCAGTAACTCTTTCAGCACCCGCGACAGTGAGTTCCGATTACAATATGCACCAACCTGTGAATCAAAAAAAGACGTTCATACTTACCATGAACTTCCTGCTTCCTCCAGTCCGGTCTCCCGGCCGTTGCCTTGGTGATGCGTCCCTCTCTTGTCATCCGGCCCCACCTCCCAGGATGACGCGGCAGTCCATGAGACCACTGCAGCCTGTGATTGGCTGCAGCCTGTGCTTGGCCTGTGATTGGCTGCAGCTGTCACTTGGTCTGAATTGTCATCCCGGGAGGTCGTTCTGGAGGAAGAAGCCGGGAGTTGTCGGTAAGTCAGAACCTCTTGTTTTTTTTACACGCATATGTATATTGTGATCGGAAGTCACTGTCCATGGTGCTGAACCAGTTTAACTCTTTCAGCACCGTGGACAGTGACTGTCTCCTGCCGTCGCGTACCCGAACATTTTTTGCCGGGTTCGGTCAAAACGAGTTCGGCCGACCCCGGTTAAGTTCGGTGCGCTCATCTTTAATTTGACACTCCGTTTGGATGTTTGTAAACAGAAAAGCACGTGGTGCTTTTATGTTTACATTCATCCTTTTGACAGCTCTTGCGCGAATCACGCAGTTCGCACGGAAGTGCTTCCGTGCGGCATGCGTGGTTTTCACGCACCCATTGACTTCAATGGGTGCGTGATGTGCGAAAAACGCACGATTATAGAACATGTCGTGAGTTTTACGCAACGTACTCACGCTGCGCAAAATTCACGCATCGTCTACACTGCCCCATAGACTAATATAGGTGCGTACGACACGCTTGAAAAGCACGCGCGTGTAAATGAGGCCTAACAGATGACCTTACATTGACCTCTGTGAAAAAAGACGCTAAAATGTCACTACATCAATGACTTATGTTCTGGGGTCTGCGAAGCGCATAGCAGAAATAAGTTCATAGATACTAAACCATGGCAGCTCCAGAGCAGAACTGACCTTACTGTGACATCACGATGACATCACTGAGCTATGATGTCACAGAGAGCTGAGAAGTTGGGAATTCCCCTGACAGCAGCAGAACTGACCTTACTGTGACATCATGATGACATCACTTAACTATGATGTCACAGAGAGATGATGGGAGGTTATAAATATTCCCCTGACAGCAGCCCGGTCTTTCTTTCTGTGAATTGACACAGAGTGTGATTTGCTAATTTATTGGCGACTTTTCACTATTATGGAAATCAACGGATTGGGATTCTTCCCCATCTTCTTGGCCTTTTGGTGTGTGGCCTGGCTCTCTGGAGGCTACACCCTGACTGTGATCAAGGACCATGCCCCCCCACTGATGTACATCAGGTAAGATGGAGAATTACACGACTCTTATTTTATAGTTTGGGAATGTATAAGGTAATTACTTAAATATGGAGGAAATATCTAAATAAGAAAATGGCTTCCATTACCCAGAGGGGCTGCAAGAGGACAGAGAAACGCATTCCCTCATCCCTATAGATTATTATCAGACTGCTGATTATTAAGATTAAACAATTATGAAAAATTTTCGATATTATTTAACATTGACTTTTTCTTTTTCGTTTCACAGTGAAACGGGAAATTTCTTTCTCGAAAATATCCTGTTTAGAATAGGATTCGTAGGAATGGCCATTGCCTGTAAGTAAATATCACAGAAGTGATTATAATATGTTCTTACTTCTGGGGGATGGCGGGTTATTATAAAATGTCTTATATCTGATTATATTACTCTGGGGTCAAACCTACATTTATTTTTATAAAAATGTGATTACTACGTCAGTGAGAGATGCAGGCCGGTTGCTAGGGACACATTGCTGGACAAGACTGTGGTTGTTAGGTAGTGTTTCCCTAGCAACCAGACTGTCAGACATGACTCAGACTTGGCATCAGTCCCGCCCTGTCCCTATCTCAGCCTGCAGCAGTAATCAGATTATTCTAAATAATAAATAACGTTTTGTTAATCTCAATTGATAATAATAGTCCGGATCAGACGATGCAGATAAATGTTCCCGTCCATTATTGTAGGTTTCTTGTTGGGTTTAGCGCTTGGTCCGCGCTTCATAGATGTTATTAGCTTGTTTTACACGTGGTACAGGATTTATTTGGCTCATTTTCTCTTTTTCAGCTCTGGGTCTGACGTTTCTACATTACAAGTTCATCATGCTCCATGCTGAAGCCTTTGGGCCTCGTCAGACCTTGGTTCAAAAGATCCTCCTGGCAATTGGATGGTCATCATGCGTTGGGACGGCCGTGATGGCTATGTTTTCGGTAAGTTAATAAATGTTTTATGTTAATAGGGTTGTCCCATCTGCCCTAAATAGGGACCCGTTGGCAATCAGCTGATCACTGTGTTTCCGGCAGCTGAACCCCTGGTGATCATGATCAGTGGTTATCACCGTGTGGCCACACATTAAAGTGGTAATACATGGCTTATACCAATGAATGGACGACCATGTGATAGATGTGTGTCTGCTCCATCTAACAGAGAGGAGTCCCAAGCAGGAGACCAACCTCTATATCCATTATGTCTCCGGGGTTATTATATCCATTATGTCTCCGGGGTTATTATATCAGAACACGTTATTTAGGATTTATTGGGAAGTTCTGAGGGTAAATTAGTGATTAGTTCCATAAGATTTGCTGTAACCTCTGTCTGCTTGTTTTCTAGACCTACCGTTATCCAATGACTCACCGGATTTGCGCTTTCATTGCATTCGGGTTTGGCAGCCTTTACAACCTTTGGCAGTCCATACTCCTCTACAAAGTGCCCGAAAGCCGAAGAGTCATCAGCCATTTCAGACTGGCGTCCTGCATAATGGCCGTAACCTTACTGGTTTTCTGTATCCTTTTTTAAATAATATTTGAATTGCATCCAACCGTACTTATCTTTAGGTTCACATGTAGGAAACATCAGAACCTGAGGTAATCATTTCCCTTTCTTTTCTGATCTTGGCCGTCAGATGGCGACATGCTGGTGTAATACAGCGCCATCTGGTAACATTGTTCAGCTTCTTGCAGGAAGATAATGAATAGAAAGCAGCGGTACTGTCCTTGCTATATATGTATTATATTAACATTTATCTCACATAAATATGTAGTAAATTCTATAAGACACTTAATAAACGTTATTTTCCTATATAATAAATTACCAGTCATTGGAAGTTGGGTATCAGTATACACCCACCTGTGCGCTGGAGATCAATGTGTAAAGGTATGTACAGTATATCTCATACATAATATCAAATTATTGACATGCTGAGCTGCTGGTACAAACCAGTGGACGCAAAATTCCTTTAATCCGGCACTAATGAGATTATCAATAATTCTGGATCATTGGATAGATTTTATTTGCACCCCTAGAAGCCGTTCTATAGGAAAATAATTGGACCTATAATCTTTGTGCTCGCACTCAGCACCATGGTGATCGTGACGCCCGCAATGTAATGGATATGGTGTCACATGACAATGGGTCAGGTCCGTTTTGGCATCGCCGTCAGTCACATGACTCCATGCAATAAACATGAATGCAGCAAAATCTCGGAAAGTTGTTGTTTTGTGCAATTTTTAATGTATTTATTTTCATATTTTTTCACAGATCAGTGAAATGACAGCAAAGATCATAGAGTGGTCGACGTTGGTCCTCATGCTGGTGAATGTATTGAGCTACTATCAGAATATGCAGGTCAGTAGACGTCACCTCATTATCACCTCGTATACCGGACCTCGTAATAACATTATTATTCATCTCTACAATCATGGGGTTTATAATGTGGATATGTGTTTCTTTTCTTAGAGTTTATCTATAACAATTACTCTGAAAAGCTTCACCATCTCCAAGAGGGAGAAGAACCAGGACTCTGGAGTATAAAGAGGACCATCGTGGACGGTGACGTGAGACGGTTTCATCTGACCACACACCCCAAACCACAAATACACAAGATCCAGCCCTAATCTTCCATGTCAGACCTGACAACAATAAAAATAAAGGTGAGGTCAATGTGTTGTATGTCCTAAATCACATGTATATAGATGGCAGGTAGAGAATATACAATATCCAATCCAAACACTATTAAAAGGGGATCCCGCCCCATAAATGTGAGGAAATAACCAGTCCACTACCCACCCTCTGCCCCCTTGGACCTTGCCCAGACAATGATGACTACTACCACTTGGTTCAGCTTTTATGGTCACTACTGTCTCCATTATCATCTAATAATGTTTTAGAAATTTTAGAAGATTTGTCCATATAGTTACAGGTTTACTTTCTCTTTTTCCAGTTTTATACAATGATGTGGAATGGCGCGCCACAGCCAAGCAGTTATCACATCCCAAACTGCAGAAGATCTGGAGATGGCGACCAAGTGCCAAGACATCCACCATCTCCGACCTATCTCCCATATATCATCTTACATCAGGGAAGACGAACTACAAGAACCGTTTATAAACAGTGGACACTAGAGGTGGAATGGCACGTCACAGCCACGCAGGAACTTCTCTGGGAACATCCTAAACTGATGAACTCCAGAGATGGCGACCAAGTGCCAAGACGTCCATCAGCTCCAACCTTTCTCAAAAAAAAAATCTTACAAACGGGGAGAAAGAACTACAAGAACCGTTTATGACCAGCGGACTCTACAGCGAGGTGGAATGGCACGTCACAGCCGAGCAGGAACATCTCAAACTGCAGAGGCTCCAGAAATACAACCAAGTGCCGAGACATCCACCACCTCCAACCTTTCTCCCCAATATCATCTTACCACAAGGAGAGAGAAGCAGCGGACTGTTTACTATCCTCATGGTCCTTGTTTGTTGGCTTATAAAACGGTTTAGTAAAGTAATTTTCTACCACCTGAAACCTGTTTTTGTCTTCATTACTGTCAATAATAATAATCCTGATTCTTCCATAGATCTGTCCTCATGAACCTGGAGGAATAAGAACGTCTCAATGTTTTTGTAGCAAAATTATGATTTATGAAAAAAATAAATATATATTTTTTACACTATAAGGCTATGTTCACACGGAGTATTTTGCAGGAGGAATTTCTGCCTCAAAATTCCGTTTGGAAGTTTAAGGCAGATTTTCCTCTCCCTGCACGCCGATTTCCACGGAGTTTTCCGCGGCATTTCTCGCCCGCGGCCATTGAGTGGCGCGGGCATAAAACACCGAAATACGCTTTCTCTACCTCCCATTGAAGTCAATGGGAGGTCAGTGGCGGAAGCGCCCAAAGGATAGGGCATGTCGCTTCTTTTTCCCTCGAGGCAGTTTTACTGCTCGCGGGAAAAAGACGCCGACGCCTCCCATTGAAATCAATGGGAGGCATTTTCGGGCCGTTTTTGCCGAGTTTTGCGACGCGGTTTCCGCGTAAAAAAACTCGGCAAAATACTCCGTGTGAACATAGCCTTAGACGTACATTTTATCAATAAAAAAATCTTGCTACAAAATGTGTACACGTGATAGTCTGGACTCTGGGGAGCCTGGCGGCCCCTTATTAACCCCTCTGATCTGTATGATTGATGCAGGGTGGGGAGGGAGTTCGATCACGATGTGAATATTGCATTCAGCTTCCCGTCAGCGGCAGGAAACACCACTAGAGCGTGTGGAGGAGGGTAAACCATTAGACTACCAAGGAGGAGGCAATTTACCTTTTCCTTACCCAAGACCACCAGGGAATCAAATACTGACCCCTCTATGTAATGTACGGATGTGCAAGTTCCACCAGAGAGATGCTCTTTATAGGTGAGGGCAGTGGCGTAGTTATAGGGGTCACAACGGTCGCCCCTGTTCTTACACAGCGCTGTCCGCGCTGGTCTCGAATCCAACAGAATTTGCATCCGCAGGACACACATTCAGTGGGGTTCAATGCTGGAGCCTTTCTCCAGCATTCACTGTGCCGCGATGTAGTGACGTTTTCGCGCCAGTCTGCGCCGAGTCACTCACAGCACAGACCGGAGGGGAAGGATCCTCCACCCATCGTGGGAACGGGGATAGGTAATTAATTGTTATTATTTTTCTATTAGGTACATACTTATGGGGGCATTATAGAGGGTATGGGAGGGGGGCTCATATGGTAGCTGCTGAGGGGGCATTATACTGAATGAGACAGCTATAGGGGGCATTATACTGTAGGGGGGCATTATACTGTATGGGGCAGCTATGGGGGCATTATACTTTATGTGGCAGCTATGGAGGGCGTTATACTCTATGGGGGTATCATACTGTATGGGGCAGCTATGGAGGGCTTAATACTGTATGGGGGCATTATACTGTATGGGGCAGCTATGGGTTGCATTATACTATACAGGGGCATTATACTTTATGGGGCAACTATGGGGGCATTATACTTTATGGGGCAAATATGGGGGCAATATACTGTATGGGGGCATTATGTTGTATGTGGAGATTTGAGCGGCAATATACTGTGGGGTCAGCTATAGGGGCATTATACTGTATGGGGCAGCTATGGGGGGCATTATACTGTATGGGGGCATTATACTGTGGGGGCAGCTATAGGGACATTACATTGTGGGGGCAGCTATGGGGCATTAAACTGTGGTGGTCAGCTATAGGGGCATTATATTGTGTGGGGGCATTATACGGTGGGGGCAGCTATAGGGGGCATTATAGTGTGGGGGCATTCATGGGGTCTGTCGGGCATAAGCGTGTGCAAGGGTCTGGTGGTGTTGGGGAGGAGTAGGGGTGTCCAAGCTGAATTCTTGCACCAGGGACCATGAGCCTTAGCTACGCCCCTGGGTGAGGTTATTAATGGGTGAGGGTCCTGAAGGGCATCCAGTGCACACTGACTGTTAGGGGAGAAAGGTTTAAATGTGGTTTTAATTTATGGGCAGGTTGTGAAGGGGTTAATAAAGTTTTCTCCTCTTCCATTATCTCTAATTAGCATATGGGTGCAACATATAAAGAAGCTTACCCTTCTATGCTGTCTGAGGGTACTGGCCACACTCATGGGCCAATAGAGAGAGGTTTTGTACTGGACTTTGCCCACAAGCAAAGGGCTTAAATTGTCTGCTTTATAGTGCGGCTTCCTCTTTCCACTGGGATCCTGGAGGCGAGTTTTGAGGTACCGCTGCCCTGTCCAGAACAGAGTGCCATGGCTGCTGCTGATGGTGATTTAATGACAGCCTTTAGGGCTCGTATCCTAACAGAAGGGAAAGGTTGGCTCAGCCACTTCCTTGATGAGACGGCTTCCCCACCCGCCTCTATTGATTTTCCACACACTTTCTATTACCGCTGCGGTGATGCAGCAGAATGCTCAGGCACCGATCATACCGATGACGACTCCGGTGGTCCCCTTACCATCCCCATCCACTTCAACTGGTACTGGTGAGTTCCCATACACTGGGGCCTGGGGTGCGTGGGGTTAATGACTCTGAGGTATTATCCACCTTAAAAGCTGTCTTAGGGGCCGTTCACATATGTCCGGTGTCAGCTTCAGTTTACCACCCGGTGTGTTGAAGAAAAGCCGGAGGCAAACTGATGCTAGAACGGATGCCATAGCTTTCTATGGGATCTGTTCTGGCACAGGGGATATCAGTTTTGGCGCCGTATGGTGCCAGACCTCCCTGGGAGCTGGATCCCATGGAGGTCCGGCGCCGTATCCTATCTATTTTAATTGTGGTCGGATGAACGCCAGGTGCTGCCGCATCCACCTTTCGGCAGCACCCGGCGGGAAGGTGGTCGTGAGCTAGGAGCGGAATCCTCTGTCATAGTATTGCTGGGGATTCCGCTCCAGGTGGGACCCCTAACGACTACCCTCCCCCCGTCCCGGATTCAGCGGGACAGTTCCGGATTCCGGGCGGTGTGCCCGCTGCTCTGTGCATCTGGGGGAATGTCTAGCTGTCAACTGTGATCAGGTCCCTGATTGAGAATTAGTTCAGAGTGGAGGAGCAGAGGGAGCTCCTCCGCTCGCCGAGAATTCCCCTGGGCACAACGCTACTTTAACTCTTTCATGCCAACAATCTGTATAGCCATGTCCTTTTCGTACATACCCTGTGCAGCCAGGGCGTGAATATACAGATCACTGTTCCAGCCGGCATAGCGCTGTGAAAAGCGCTGGGACGCCGGCTGTGTCAGTGTCTGCGGCTCTGTACAGCGCCGACGTGAATTTACAGTGGGTGTTAAAAGCGCGATCCGGGTGTCTCAGAGTAGTGCTGACACCCGGATCGCGCTGTTATCCCCTGCCTCTGGTCCCGAAGACATGACCGGGACCTGATTGGTTCAGGTCCCGATCATGTGATCGCAGGGAAAATTTGTTGTAGCAACAAACTGGAAAGTTTGTTGCTACAACAAACTTTCCCGAGGACCGATTGCGGGTGCTGCCGTCAGTTGCATGGCAAAACCGGAGGCCATACAATAGCCTCCGGTCTGCCATTCTACGGACCAGCTGATCCTCATAGGCTTCCTGTCAGTGTGACTGTCAGCGTCACACTGACAGTTTATAATACGTTACACTACCTATGTAGTGTAATGTATTATAGCAGCCATCAGTGCTGCAGGTCTTCAAGTAAAAAAAAAAAAAGTAATAAAAATGTTTTATACAAGTGTAAAAACAAGTTATAAGCTACAAAAAATGCTTTTTTTTCCTATAATAAGTCTCTTATTATAGGAAAAAAATAAACCGTTAAAACAGTACACATATTTGGTATCACCGCGTTCGTAACGCCCCCAACTATAAAACAATGATATTATTTTTCCCGCACGGTGAACACCGCAAAAAATAATTAAAAAACAATACTAGCATCACTTTTTTTTTGTCAATCACCCCTCCCAAAATATAGAATAAAAAGTGATCAAAAATTTGCATGCAGCCCAAAATAATACCAATAAAAACTACAACCCGTCCCGCAAAAAACAAGCCCTTACACAGCTTTTTTTGACTGAAAAATAAAATAAATTACGGCTCTCAGAATATGGTGACACAAAAAATAAATAATTTTATAGAAAAGTGATTTTATTGCGCAAACGCCACAAAACGTAAAAAAACTATATCGCCGTAATCGTACCGACATGCAGAATAAAGTAAAATGTCATTTATAGCGCACAGTGATTACTGTAAAAAAAAGGACAAAAACATTGTCAAAATGTATGGTTTTTTTTGTCACTTTACTTGCCAAAAAAATCAAATAAAAAGTGATCAAAAAATCACATGTACCCTAAAATGGTACCAATGAAAACTACAGATTGTAACGTAACAAATAAGCCCTCACACGGCTCCGGTGGAAAAAAAAAAAACAAGTTCTGGCGCTCAGAATATAGCGACAGAAATTGTGCAGTGTCCAAAAGCGGATAAGATTGGGCACCATTTATCAGTGCGACACCGGCCACAAATCTATGAGTTTTTTATTTACCCCCTTATTATGCCCTGATGTACTCTGCCCAGCTTACATATACCCCCACATTATAAACTGAAATACCAGCAAAACCCCAAACAGAACTATTACCAAGCAAAATCTGCGCTCCAAAAGCCAAATCCCTTTCTGAGCTCTGCCATGGGTCCAAACAGCAGTGTATTACCACATATGGGGTATTGCCGTAATCGGGAGAAATAGCTTGACAAGTTTTGGGGTGCTTTTTATTCTTTATTCCTTGTAAAAATTACATTATATTTTTTCAGAAAAAAAGTAGATTTTAATTTTCACAGACATATTCCAATAAATATAGCAAAAGACCTGTCTGGTCAAGATGCTAACTATACCCCTAGATAAATTCCTTGAGGTGTGTAGTTTCCCAAACCACTTTTGGGGAGATTCCACTGTTTTGGCACCACAAGACCTCTTCAAACCTGACATGGTGCCTAAAATATATTCTAAAAAAAGGAGGCCCCAAAATCCACTGGGTGCTCCTTTGCTTCTGAGGCCGGTGCTTCAGTCCATTATCATACTAGAGCCACATGTGGGATATTTCTAAAAACTGCAGAATCTGGACAATAAATATTGAGTTGCATTTCTCGGGTAAAACCTTCTGTGTTACAGAAAAAAAGGTATTACACATTAATTTCGCCAAAAAAAATTAAATTTGTAAATTTCACCTCTACTTTGCTTTAATTCCTGTGAAACGCCTAAAGGGTTAATAAACTTTCTGAATGCTGTTTTGAATACTTTGAGGGGTGCAGTTTTTAAAATGTGGTGATTTATGGGGTCTATCTAGTACATAAGGCCCTCAAAGCCACTTCAGAACTGAACTGGTCCTTGACAAAATATCCTTTTGAAATTTTCTTGAAAATGTAAGAAATTGCTGCTAAAGTTCTAAGCCGTGTAACGTCCTAGAAAAATAAAATAATGTTCAAAAAACAATGCAAATATAAACTAGACATATGGGGGATGTCAATTACCAACAATTTTATGTGATATTACTATCTATTTTACAATGTAGATTACATTTAAAATTAGAAAAAGGATAATTTTTGCAAATTTTCTTTACATTTTGGCGTTTTTCACAAATAAGCTACGAATTTATTGACCAAATTTTTCCACTAACATAAAGTACAATATATCACGAGAAAACAATCTCTGAATCGCTTGGATAGGCAAAAGCATTCCAGAGTTATTACCACATAAAATGACACATGTCAGATTTGAAAAAATGGGGCTGGTCATTGAGGCATCGAGGACCCTTGGTCCTGAAAGGGTTAAGTGCTGTGCTCGGGGGAGCCCTTGACATCATTGTCCATATATGGACAGTGATGTCAGTGGCTACTGATTGAGCGGAATCCCCGTTGCCGATGATCTGGCCGGGGATTCCGCTCCTAGGGGAAACCCCTGAGGTTACTGTCTATATATGGACATTGATGTCAGGGGCTCCTCCTGGAGTGGAATCCCCGGCCAGAGTCGGCAATGGGGATTCCGCTCAAGGAGTAGCCGTCAGCGATGCTTTGGCCAGGGATTCCATTTAGGGAGTAACTCCTGACATCACTGTCCATATATGGACAGTGGCGTCAGGGGGTCCTCCGAGAGGGAATCCCCAGCCACAGCGTTGGCGATGCTCTGGCCGGGGATTCCTCTGCTGGAGGGAGCTTCAGTGGTGCTATCTACAGGGGAAGGGGGATAGCACTATATACAGTGGGGGTGGCGCTATCTACAGGGGGACGCTATGTTGCACAATCTACATGGGGCGCTATGTGGCACAATCTACATGGGGCGCTGTGTGGCGCCATCTACAGGGGGCTGTGTCACATCATATACAGGGGGTACTGTGGCATTGTATATAATGACACAGTACCCCCTGTATATATTGGCGCAGTACCCCCTGTATATAGAGGGCATTGCGGCATTATATACAGGTGCATGTGTGGCACTATATACAGGGGCATGTGGGGCACTATATAAAGGGGGGTGTGGCACTATATTAAGTCACTGTGGCATTATCTACAGGGGTGTGTGGAACTATATACAGAGGGCACTGTGGGTAGCTGTAAAGGCGCCAAAAACAATCTACTCCTTGAAGATACAGAGAGTGTTTGGCATCTTTTCAGGCTCCCATGGCTGCTTCGTAGATCTGATCTGAGGTCAGTGGACGGCAGTTGCCTTCTGGGCTCTCTTTTGGCGCCGCCCTTAGCGCTGCACTGAACATGACACACGTGATATTACAATGTGTGTGTCAGACTTCAGTGTAGCGCCAAGGCCGGAGCAGGGAAGGAGAGCCCTGACATGGAACACAAGAAGTATCTAATCTATCATGTATCTAATCTATCACAAACTATGGCACATTTTCAGACCCTGGACCACCTTTTTGGTGAACCATTGTGGTAAAAACGGATGTTAAATACTGATGGTAAGAAACTGATGACAACTGACGACAACTGACGCTTTTGTAGTAAAAATTGTGAAAAAGCCTGATGGCGACTCATACGTTTTTGCATCAGTTTTTGCATCAGTTATAATCACTTGAGAGACAAAAAAAACTGATGCTGATGCAACTGATACATGTGAACGCAGCCTTAGAGAAGCTCTCCACCCCTAACGCAGTCTCTGCTAGTAAAGCGGCTCCGCCGGTAATGGCAGGGTACATATGCTGGAATATTACAACATCTGCAGCTGAATGCTGGAGGAACTATCTCTCACTGACAGTAGATGGCGCTGTGGTAACTATTAGTTGTTATCCCTGTGCAGCTCCTCTGGTGATGATGTGTTATCTCTGGTATTCTCCATCTTGATGTTGTTACTGATGTCGGTTGCTGTCTGTCCCAGTCTTATTCTCCCACAATGTCTGACTATCCAGAGAGGACGTGTGGGGGCCATTACTACAGGGACCAGAGATCAATTATCAGGACTGGGACCAGATAAATAGACAGGGACCACCATAAAGTTATTATACTGTATACCCCTAGATTGCCCACTGCCCAAGATCCTGGTTAGGTAGCAATGACACCTCTCATTTAGAATTTGGTAGGTAGGTAGGGTATCCCCACTTTTAAATACAGCAGGGTCACTGGTGGACGCTCCGCTCCTATTGTTCAGTTGAAATATAAAAAAAAACAACTACTGTCATCGCCTGTCATCAGACCCGTCATCGCCTGTCATCAGACCTGTCATTGCCTGTCATCAGACCCGTCATCGCCTGTCATCAGACCTGTCATTGCCTGTCATTGCCTGTCATCAGATCTCTCATCGCCTGTCATCATCTGTCATCAGACCTGTCATCGCTTGTCATCAGACCTGTCATCCCTGTCATCAGACCTGTCATCAGACCTGTCATCGCCTGTCATCATCTGTCATCAGACCTGTCATCGCCTGTCATCTGACCTGTCATCAGACCTGTCATCGCCTGTCATCATCTGTCATCAGACCTGTCATCGCCTGTCATCAGACCCGTCATCAGACCTGTCATCAGACCTGTCATCTGACCTGTCATCAGACCTGTCATCATCTGTCATCAGACCTGTCGTCGCCTGTCATCAGACCTGTCATCGCCTGTCATCAGACCTGTCATCAGACCTGTCATCTGACCTGTCATCAGACTTGTCATCGACTGTCATCAGACTGTCATCAGACCTGTCATCGCCTGTCATCAGACCTGTCATCGCCTGTCAGAAACTGACTCTGAACCCCCCGTCAGCGCGGATGAGTCGCAGGTCCTGCTATGCCCGGATTATCACGGGTAGCTGCAGATAATTATAGCCCCAAGTGCCTGATTTTACAGCCTCCTCAGGTATCAATTTGATGCCACAGGTTCGAGGCCATTGATTCGAGCAATGTATCCACATCAGACATGACAGCGCTGCAAAAGCTGCACGACAGCTCCAGTCTGAACAGCAGCTTATTTCTGCTGAGGAAACGGTATAAAATGAGACCCAACATAGAGAAAGATATAAATGCAGCGCTGGAGGCGGCACAACATGAAAAGAACGTTACATTATAGGTATCGCCGCGTTCACAACGGCCTGAACTATGAAAATATCGCATTATTTACCGCACGGTGAACACCGTAAAAAAATAAATAAAAAACAATGACAGCATTTTATTTTTTTGTCGTCTTGTCTCAAAAAAAATGTAATAAAAAGTGATGAATAAGTCGCGAGTAACGCAGAATTGCACCAATAGAAACGACAGTTCGTCACGCATAAAACAAGTCCTCCCGCAGCGATATCAACCGGAAAATAAAAAAGTTACGGCTGTCAGAAAATGGCGACACCAAAACAGGATTTTTTGGACAAGAGAATTTTTATTGTGGGAAAATAGTGAAACGTGAAAAAACGATATAAATATGGTGTCGCTGTAATCGTATCGCCCCGCAGAATAAAGGTCACATGTTGTTTATACCGCACGGTGAACGCTGTAAAAAAGAAGAAACAAAACCGCGCTAGAATTGCTGTTTTTTGGTTTCCTCATCTCCCAAATAATATAATAAATAGCGATAAAAAAGCGTATTTACCCCAAAATGGAACCAATAAAAATGACAGCTCATTCCCCAACAACCGATCCCTCGCACAGCGCCGTCACCGGAAAATAGCACGTTATGTCTCTAAGAACGCAATCACGCTGAATGACGGACCAGACTCATATTTTAGGTCCAGTCGTTTTTCACTAAATACCCCACATCATCATTTACTGGACCCCACAGGTGACCCCGTAGATGCAGCGGAGATGAGGAAACTTTAGGGCCTTGTGCGGCTTATAGGACTAATGAAGAAGTCACATATAAGGCGATACTGGAGCGCAGATATTCTGTATAATCCCCAATAATCCCGGCCTGTGCATGATGTGACCCCACCAATCCATGGATATTCACCCCATTATTACATCATCCTATTATACCCTGATGTACTCCGCCCAGCTTACATATACCCTGATGTACTCCACCCAGCTTACATATACCCTGATGTACTCCGCACAGCTTACATATACCCTGATGTACTCCGCACAGCTTACATATACCCTGATGTACTCCGCCCAGAATACATATACCCTGATGTACTCCACCCAGTTTACATATACCCTGATGTACTCCACCCAGAATACATATACCCTGATGTACTCCGCACAGATTACATATACCCTGATGTACTCCACCCAGAATACATATACCCTGATGTACTCCACCCAGCTTACATATACCCTGATGTACTCCGCCCAGAATACATATACCCTGATGTACTCCGCACAGATTACATATACCCTGATGTACTCCACCCAGCTTACATATACCCTGATGTACTCCGCCCAGCTTACATATACCCTGATGTACTCCGCCCAGCTTACATATACCCTGATGTACTCCACCCAGCTTACATATACCCTGATGTACTCCACCCAGCTTACATATACCCTGATGTACTCCACCCAGCTTACATATACCCTGATGTACTCCGCACAGCTTACATATACCCTGATGTACTCCACCCAGCTTACATATACCCTGATGTACTCCACCCAGTTTACATATACCCTGATGTGCTCCACCCAGCTTACATATACCCTGATGTACTCCACCCAGCTTACATATACCCTGATGTACTCCACCCAGCTTACATATACCCTGATGTACTCCACCCAGCTTACATATACCGTGATGTACTCCACCTTGCTTACATATACCCTGATGTACTCCGCCCAGAATACATATACCCTGATGTTCTCCGCACATATTACATATACCCTGATGTACTATGCGCAGCTTACATATACCCTGATGTACTCCGCCCAGCTTACATATACCCTGATGTACTCCACCCAGCTTACATATACCCTGATGTACTCCACCCAGCTTACATATACCCTGATGTACTCCACCAAGCTTACATATACCCTGATGTACTCCTCACAGCTTACATATACCCTGATGTACTCCGCCCAGCTTACATATACCCTGATGTACTCCTCACAGCTTACATATACCCTGATGTACTCCGCCCAGCTTACATATACCCTGATGTACTCCGCCCAGCTTACATATACCCTGATGTACTCCGCACAGCTTACATATACCCTGATGTACTCTGCACAGCTTACATATACCCTGATGTCTCCTCACAGCTTACATATACCCTGATGTACTCCGCCCAGCTTACATATACCCTGATGTACTCCGCCCAGCTTACATATGTCAATGCCTATACCAGACTGTGAAGACTACTAGTAAATCCAAAAAATGAGCGACACATAGCACAAATTATGTACCATGACAGTATAAAACAAACTTTATTGAAATGCAAATAACACATTGGCCATGAAGAGATAAAAACAGTATTGCACACAATTTAAAAAGGAGAGTGTGGAGGAACTGCGTAAATAATCCAAGTTCTAAGCTAACACAATATAAACATCCTGTGATGTGGTAAAGTGCAGAGGTCTACATCCAAAGAGGATGTGTAATGAGTCAATTTGTTAAACTGCTGAAGAGGCTATAGATATACTATGCACCTAACCAAAGAGCACAACATTGTGCATACGTGTGAAAATACACGGCTACGACTGCACAATTGCACCCAAAAATTGCCCTACTTCATCAGTTAAGAAGACTGCACAAACCCGTGGATTGCATGATGGATCTCACACAAGATAACTCCACACTGACCGCCACCGACGCGCGTTTCGCCGTCAGCTTTCTCAAGGGGTATTGACTGATGGGATAATGGTCACTTTAAGTATGAGATACAAAGGGAGGGGATTATGTCAATGTCCAATAGACACAAAGTGTGCACAGCATATGGGCATTATAATCACAGGCAAGGTTACACCTACCATGCTGCAGAGATCAGAGATGTGGACAGATGAAAGGAGCTGCACTCGTGTTTGCGGACGCCATTATGCCTCCGTTGCGCATGCGCACCGGCGTTCATCCGAGCGCTGGAAGTCATGCCCATAGACATCAGCCGCATCAGAGTACGCACTGCGCGTGCGCGCCGCAAAAGAACTAAAGGAAGGGACTGGCGTGGCCATACTTGTTATGTAGGGAGAGGTCAGTGGCCATCTTAGAGCCTGGCAAATATGCCAGAAGCCCAAACAAGGGACAATAGACGTATGCAAGCTAGGGATGCCGTATACATCGCTGAGACAGTTCACCCCGAAGGAGTAGAGACCATGTCTCAGCGATGAAACACAGCTGGCAAAGTTTAAAATAATCCCGAATACCAGGGTATATCCCAAGGCAGTTCATACATACTTTCTAGACGCCTATAGCACGCACATAAACATCACATATGAATATACATAAATACATATATGTGCATACACCAACACAAATATAAGAATCTATACTTTACAGGCATATATATATATCAATATAAAGAGTACCATACACTTTAAAAATTCACTTTCATTTACAATAAAAAACCATAATGGTAAAGATATATATTCGTGTATGCATAAGTATTGAAAATAAAAGAATAAATAAATAAAGTGAGGATAATAGACAGAGAGTGAATACAGGTGAGTGAACACGCGTGCTCGTGACAGTGATAAAAAGAGAAAAATACAAAAGAAATAAAATATGTGAGAAGAGATGAGGACGGCACCTGAAAAGCATAAAACCGCTGTTACTCATACACAAGTCTTACACACATTTTTTATGTGGATCATTGTATAATGTGCTGTATAAGTCGACAAAAATAGGGACCTATATGAAAGTGTCAAAATACAGATCGTTGTAAAATGTGTTATATAAAAGGAGAAAAAATATACTTATCTGTGTACAGATATAAAAACAATATATGAAATAATAAATATGTAGTAACCTGAAATCCATCAATGTAGATGGTCTAATACATAATAATATATCCAACAATAAACATGGATTGACCTAAAATCCATATGTGTAAAAAAAATATACTACATCATTACATATCCAATAATAAATATTTTGTGGAATAAAGTGCATATGTGTAAATATGATGTCATAATGAATTTGTTTCATAAAACATAAAACAAGTGAATTTGTGCATATTCAATATATATATAATATGCTATAGGGCATAAACATGAGCATGTAAATATATGAATTAGTGCACCCATAGTTCCATGTAATACTAAAAATATAAATAAGGTCGGTACACAAAGAAATATAGTATATACATGAAATAGATATGATATCGTGCAGAAATACAGACATACCAATATATAAATGAATATACCAATAGGCATATATAAGAATAAAAATAGAGCCGGTACGCATAAAAGTACCAATACCTACCCCTTGAGAAAGCTGAAGACATACCGAGACGCCAAATCCATATATAGAAAAGAAAAACAAGTATATAAATGCGTATACATAAGGTAACACTCCCATGCATACAGAGGGCCCGCATGTGGTAATAACCAACAGGAGAAAGGGGGAACAAGCCCACAATTTCCAAAGTTGAACATCATAGACAACCTCCACTATAGAACTGGACGAATGGACCATAGGTATCCATAACACCTGTAGAAAGATTAAGAATTTATTGGAAGATGGTATCAGATAATCAAAATATTCCAACCTGAGTGTACATGTTACACCAACAAAAAATTGCCTTACATATACCCTGATGTACTCCACCCAGCTTACATATACCCTGATGTACTCCACACAGCTTACATATACCCTGATGTACTCCGCACATATTACATATACCCTGATGTACTCCACCCAGCTTACATATATCCTGATGTACTCCACCCAGCTTACATATACCCTGATGTACTCCGCACAGTTTACATATACCCTGATGTACTCCGCACATATTACATATACCCTGATGTACTCCACCCAGTTTACATATACCCTGATGTACTCCGCACAGATTACATATACCCTGATGTACTCCACCCAGCTTACATATACCCTGATGTACTCCACCCAGCTTACATATACTCTGATATACTCCGCCCAGCTTGCATATACCCTGATGTTCTCCGCCCAGCTTACATATACTCTGATGTACTCCTCACAGCTTACATATACCCTGATGTACTCCACCCAGCTTACATATACCCTGATGTACTCCACCCAGCTTACATATACTCTGATATACTCCGCCCAGCTTACATATATCCTGATGTACTCCGCACAGCTTACATATACTCTGATGTACTCCTCACAGCTTACATATACCCTGATGTACTCCGCCCAGCTTACATATACCCTGATGTACTCCGCACAGCTTACATATACCCTGATGTACTCCGCCCAGCTTACATATGTCCCCACATTATAAATTGAAATAACAGTAAAACCAAGCAAAATCTGCGCTTCAAAAGCCAAATGGTGGTCCAACTAAACCTGGCAGCGTGCCCAAACGGCAATTTATGACCACATATGGGATATTACTGTATTCTGGAGAACCTGCTTAAATATTTATGGGGTGTTCGTCTACGATGGTACAAGCTGGGCACAACACATTGGGCACTGAAGTGGCATTTCTGTGGAAAAGGGCAATATTCAATCTGCAACATCTATTGTGTACTAATTTTTGCAAAACACTTGTGGGGTCAAAATGCTCACTACCTTCTAGATGAATTCCTCAATGGGTGTAGTTTCCAAAATGGGGTCTTTTTTGGGGTGTTTCCTTTGTTTTGGCACCACAAGACCTCTTCTAACCTGACATGGTGCCTGAAATATAATTTAAGAAAAGGAAGGCCCTAAAATCCACTGGGTGCTCCTTTTCTGCTGAGGCCGGTGTTTCAGTCCAGTACCCCACTAGGGCCACATGTGGGATGTTTCTAAAAACTGCAGAATCAGGGCAATAAATATTCCGTTGTGTTTCTCTGGTAAAAACCTTCAGTCTTACAGGAAAAATCGATTAAAATGGCATTTCTGCCCAAAGAAAATGGAATTTGCAAATTTCCCTTCCACATTGCTTTAATTCCTGTGAAACGCATAAAGGGTTAAGAAACTTTCTAAATACTGTTTTGAATACTTTAAGGGGTGCAGTTTTTAAAATGGGGTGATTTGTAGGGGTTCATAATATATAAGGCCCTCAAAGCCACTTCAGATCCGTTCTGTTCCCTAAAAAAATAGGCTTTTGACATATTCTTGAAAATGTGAGAAATTGCTGCTAAATTTATAAGCCTTGTAATGTCCCAGAAAAATAAAGGGATGTTTAAAAAATGATGCAAACATAAAGTAGACATATGGGAAATGTTTAGCCAACTGAGCAATAAACCCAAATATATCAGTGGTCCTAGTGACTAATAACTTAGACCAAAAAAGAAAAGAACAGTCACGACCAAATAATTGAAGAAATACAAAAAATCCTTTATTAAACTCAAATAGACAAATGCAAGCAGACAACATAGAACATATTAAAATAGCGTAACCCTCGCAAAATCAAAGATGGAATCAGAACACTAGCGCAGCAGGACAACCAAATAGTAATCCGGAAAAATGATCCCCCAAAAATGCTAAAGTGTCTAAGTCGTTTTCAAGCAGGCAATAAGTATAAAACTTTTGCACAGATAGGCATATACCTACCAAAAAATAAATGTGAATACAATCAAGATAATGACATATGAACAGCAATATACATACACCTGCAGAGTACGGGAATAGTCATTTAGTCCAAAAGTGGCTGCGGCGGGAAGGGGTTAAAGCTACAGAGACAAAATATCAAAAGAAGGAAAGAAGAGAATGTTTCAGGTGCAACAAACAGGGACACCTAAAGAAGGACTGTACAATATGGAAAGCAGAACAGCAGAAACCATTTCCAAAAGGGACTAAACAAAAGGTCAAAACCACAATCTCTGATCCACGTGCAAAGGGACTAAACAAAAGGTCAAAACCACAATCTCTGATCCACGTGCAGATAATTGGAACGGCAGATTTAAAGGGACAAATGGGGGCAGCAGAAAGGAAGAACAGAACTCTGATGGAAATGATCAGATGCATGCTGACAGATCCTGGATTACCTGAAAAATATTGGTCCCTAGTACATTTTATGGGTAGGCTAAAATTCCGCCAATACCTACCCAGTAAGAGGGCAAGGTATGGGATAAAAATGTACAAACTGAGCTAGAGCAGCTCAGGTTTTGGGTTTATGAAGGGAAGGACTTCAGGATTGAACCCCAGAATCCCCCCCCCCTCTTGGAGCTCCAACATTACGTGAATAACTTCTACATCAGCATCCCACTATTTAAATACCTCTCCACCAGAAATACTGCAGCCTGCGGCACGGTGCGCAATAACCAGAGAGGCCTCTCTAAAACTCTGATTGGGCAACGTGTCAAAAGGGGTGCATTATGCAGCGAGAAAGTGTTGTTCGTCAAGTATAAGGACAAGCGGGATGTCCTTCTCTTGACCACAATACATGGAAACGGCAGAACCCCTGTCCCTGTACGAGGTGCCACCCCGGTGACCCACAAGCCAGATTGCATCGTGGGCTATATATAATAAATACTTGGGAGGGGTTGATCTCTCAGATCAAGTGCTGAAGCCGTATAGTGCAATGCGGAAGACAAGGGTGTGGTACAAAAAGGTGGCCGTGCCATTAGTACAGATGGCATTGTATCACACTTACGTGCTATGCAAATGTGCAGGCCGGACAGAGTCATTCCTTAATTTTCAGGAGGAGATTATCAAGGTGCTTGTGTTTGAAAATCAGGTTGGGGATGGCCCAAACACATCTGCTGAAAGTGAGGGCGCCCGTATTGTACCAGGGCAACACTTTACCGGCATCGTTCCCCAAACTGCAAAGAAGGGGAGATACCAAAAGAGGTGCAGAGTGTGTAGCAAAAGTGGCATAAGAAGGGTCACCACTTATCAGTGCAAAACCTCCCCCCTGAAAAAACGGGTCTGTGCATAAAGGTGTTTCCACTGTTTTGGGCCCTCGGGGGCTTTCCAAATGTGACAGGGTGCCGCAAACCAATCTAGCAAAATCTGAATGCTAAATAGAGCTCCTTCCCTTCTAATCCCTGCCGTGTGTCCAAATAGTAGTTTATAACCACATATGGGGTATTGCTGTGCTCAAGAGGATTTTCTTTATAAATGTTGGGGTGCCTTTTCTCCTTTAATCCTTGTGGAAATGAAAATTTTTTAGGCTTAGCTAAATTTAATCGTAAAAAAATGTAGATTTTAATTTTCACAGCCTACTTCCAAAAATTTCTACAAAAATCCTGTGGGGTCAAAATGCTAACTATACCCTTAGTTAAGTTCCTTGAGGGGTGTAGTTTCCTAAATGAAGTCACTTTTGGGGGTTTCCACTGTTTTCTCCCCTCAGGGGCTTTGCAAATGCGACATGGCCTCTGCAAACCATTCAAGCTAAATTTGAACTCCAAAACTCAAATGGCGCTCTTTCCCTTCGGTAGTTTCCAAAATGGGGTCACTTTTGGGGGGTTTCTACTGTTTTGGCACCACAAGACCTCTTCAAACCTGACATGGTGCCTAAAATATATTCTAAGAAAAAGAAGGCCCCATAATCGACTAAGTCCTCCTTTGCTTCTGAGGCCTGTGCTTCAGTCCAACAACTTCAGAATCTGGGCAATAAATATTCAGTTGCGTTTCTCTGGTAAAAATTTCTGTGTTACAGAAAAATATGGATTCAAACTGATTTTCTGCAAAAAAAATTACATTTGTAAATTTCACCTCCACTTTGCTGTAATTCCTGTGAAGCACCTACAGGGTTTAGAAACCTTCCTATAATCTATTTTTAATACTTTGAGGGTTTAGGTTTTGATAATGGGGAGTTTTATGGGGTTTTCTGATATATGGGCCCCTCAAAGTCACTTTAGAACTGAACTGGTCCCTAAAAAATAGCCTTTTGACATTTTCTTGAAATTGTGAGGAATTGCTGCTAAAGTTCTAAGCCTTGTAACGTCCTAGAAAAAGAAAAGGATGTTCAAAATACGATGCCAATCTAATGTAGACATATGGGGGAAGTTAACTAGTAACTATTTTGTGTGGTGTTGCTATCTGTCTTATAAGCAGATACATTTAAATTTTTACACATTTTCTCCAAATTTTGGTGTTTTTTACAAATAAACACGGAATGTATCGACCAAATTTTACCATAGGATCGAAAACCCAGAGTAGCCAAAACCATGAATAATTGCATACCGGCCTTTTCCGTTATGGGTTGTGTCATGGGTCAGCACCACCCTGAACGCTGTTCGGAACTTTTCATTTACATGGATAGCATTTATAGTGCTTATAAGTCACATGGCGGTTCCACATGGTGGCTCATCAGCTCCTTTTCCTCAAGGGTCAGTGGCCGTCCGCAGGCCTGGTGCATGCTGGTTATTCAATGAAGGCCATTGTAAATTTGCAGGATTATGCAAATATAAGCATTGGTGCTCCGCATGTGGAGGTCCACACACAGCATCTCGTGGTTCCCGCCCAACACATGAGACACCTTCAAAGCAAAATGCTCAATGTGACGGAAAGGACCCCAGTGAGCGAAACCACGATGGGGCCTTGGCTAGATAAGTATCCTGACAGAGCAGCGGCAGCACAGTTACGTTTTGGTTTCTTTATCCCATTTAACCTAAGCAGCCATTCTTTATTTGTGGACAACTTGAAATCGGTTAGGGAGCAGCCGGAGGTCTTAAGGGAGAAGTTGGCAAAATAAGTATCTTTAGATAGAATCGAGGGTCCTTTCCTCCCTAACCTTCGGGTTTCTCTGTTGGGAGTGGTTCCAAAGAAGGAAGTCGGTAAGTTCCGCCTTATACACCATCTTTCATTTCCTAAAGGTCTTTCGGTAAACTATGGGATTTCGTTGGAGGATTCCTCGGTCTCTTACGTTTCCTTTGATCGTGCAGTTGCGCTGGTCAGGGAGCGCTGAAATCAGATATAGAATCAGCTTGTAGCTTGCTGCCAGTACACCCAGATTGATATCACCTATTAGGCTGTTTCTATGAGGATCACTATTATTTTGATACTTTGTTGCCCATGGTCTGTTCCATATTGTCGCTGCAGAATTTAGTATGTCCATTAACGTTGGACATTATCTGCATTTGTCTATGAGCTCCAAATTAATTAATGAATGCTCTCTCAATGGTGGATCTGAGAGAGGCCGGCCGGAGAGACCAGGACACGCAGCTTCAGTGTTCAAACGATCTCTGCCCTAGGGGGCGGATCCATCTTTATTTATAGGAAAATGAGAGTAGGTGGTGACCTCATACTTGCAAACATAAACATTCTATATATGGTAATATCCCAAAACTCCACATATGGTATAATGACAGGAAAGGTGTAGGCTTTGGTTTCAGCCAATCATCTACAATATGATAATGACTCTGATTCAGCCAATAAGAATTATTTCAATGCATTATAATAATACTTCACCCTCCAAGCCCCAGGTGGCCTGAACCTTGTCCCATGGGAAGGACACACATTTCAGATACACAAGTTAATTTGTCTCTACTTCCTATCTCACTAGAGAATGGAGACTGCAGATAAGTTTAAATTAATTAAACAGAGGGCTTCTTCCAAGGCTGAGAGATGGTAAACAGTCATTGTCCATTCGGCCAAGGCTATTTGATCTGCTCCTTAAAAGAGTAATAAAACATTCAATTCAAGAACACAACATAGAATTGCTTCAGGACATCTGCTGATATTTACTTTTTACTTATTAACCTCAAGATGGCTCCTTCAGGCCAAAAGATAGATTCCAATGATCCAAAATGGATGCCTACCATACAAGATGGAGTCCATGTAAAATGTTATCTTTTTAAACATATTCTAATCACCTTCACAAAAGCAATATATGTTCACACATATAAAGATAATTAAAATATTTTTGACAATATCATGTCACTATTTCGAGATGTTTAGCTCATTTCTGTAATGGGTGGTAAGATATGAGACTGGTTCACGGTCAGCAGTTCATTATTCAGACGATTTCTTATTTGTCGCCCCAGCAGATGAGGATACCTGCCATCACATGCTAAAAACATTTCAATTCTTCATATCTCGTTTTGGCGTCCCTCTTTCTGCAGAAGAAACCGAAGGTCCAATAACAAGGTTGTCCTTCCTCGGCATTGAAATTGACACCATAGAAATGGTTTTCAGGTTACCTGAAGAAAGATTAAGAAACTTTTTAGCTTGATTGAAGGATTTTGTGGAGTAGTAAAAGTCACTACTGGGTCTTTTGGTCTTTGCTTGCCGTGTCATTCCAATGGGAAGGATTTTGTCCGCTTATCATTGGCTACTCGAGGAGTTAAATTAGCTGGGCATCGGATTCGTCTCACCAAACCCTTAAAAGCGGACCTTACCATATGGGGTAGTTTTCTTTCCAACTATATCTTTATATCCAAGTATATATACTATATACTTTCCAAGTATATCTTTCCAAACATACATGTTTCAGGTCAGGAGAAGGCAACAATGCAGAATTATCATTATACACAGATACATCGGGCTCCTGCGGTTTTGGAGCAGTTGTTTGCCCGGCTTGGTGTATCATCCTGGCCTGCAGCGTGGCATGCCGCTGGCCTTTGCCGGAATCTTACTTTGCTGGAACTTTTTCCAATCATTGTGGCAGTCGAAATCTGGGGACCAATGTTCAAAAATCGACATATTTGTTTCTAGTCCGACAACGCCAGTGTGGTTGCCGGTATTAACAGTCTGTCTTGTTCTTCACTATCTGTTATATCTTTATTACGTGACTTAGTTTTGCGCTGTCTACAACATAACATTTATTTTAGATCAAAACATGTTCCTGGTCTTAATAATGTTGTTGCTTTTTCTCTCTCACGTTTTCGCTGGCACGAATTCCAGGCTTTGCTGCCCAATACGGAGAGGGTCCGCATCTCATGCCCAAATCATTTATGGGAGTTGGTGGACCTCAACTGATGTCTCTCGTCAGTTCATCAGTAGCGCCTGCTACGTGGCAGAGAAACGCTAAGGCGTGGTTGGAGTGATTACAGGTCGTGAAAGGTCGCAATATTTCTTCTTCGGATAAGTTATGTTTAGAGGTAACAATTGAATATGTTCTATCCTTGAGGGCTTTAAACATATCTGGCACAGCCGCACAGAAACGTTTATCTGGTATTGCTTTTTATTTTAAGTCACTGGGTTGGGGGGGGGGGGGGGGATGTCACCAAATGCTTTTTAATTACCCAGACTGGAAAAAGTGTCATATTCGTCAGGAATCACGACGGCCAATTTCCTATCCCTTGCTTTGCCGTTTTGTAATGGCAAGTCCAAAAATGTGCTCATCTCCATACGAGACTTTACTGGCCCTCAGTTTCAGCCTTGCCTTGTTTAAGCCTTTAGAATCAGTGAATTATTACCTCCTTCAAAAAAAAAGCAGGGTGGCTTACAGCACACGGATGTTATCATAACCGCTGAGGCTGCTCGATTACGGGTACGGGATCTTACGGTCTGCGCCATGCGTTTACTTTCTGAGTATTTACTCATTCGTTTCCATTACTCCCAGTTCCTAGTACATATGGATCGCACTCCCCTCACTATTTATCAGTTTAGAACAGTTCTCCACCACTGCCTTATCATCGCGGGTGTTTCCTCTTGCTTTGCCAGATACATACGTCCGGATTTGTTATTGTAGAACACTGTCATAATGTGTTTTTCTTTTTGATCATGTTAGGCCCACAGTTTGGATGCTAGAGCATTCTTATATATTCTGGGCCGCCCAGCGGGCTGATTGTAGGCCTGGTGGCCGTGCGTTGGGCTTTCGAGACATCAATATTTCTTGGAGAGGAATACGTGGTTTAAAATGGTGTCAAGTCCTTCCAGAAGTGGTAAACCTCAGGTGTTAATGGCCCAGTGATACTGGTCATTCACGCGGGGGGCAATGATCTCTGTCTCCTAAGAATGGTCGAATTGATGACGATAATGCGCTCTGATATGGAGCGCTTCTCCTCCTTTTTCTCCGAAATGATACTCGTCTGGTCAGAGATTGTCCCCCATATGGTATGGCAGGGTGCACGGGATGCGGAGTTGAACAGGCACTCTTTCTGCTGGGTGGGGGTCGGAACCCTGTGTAGGCATACAAGGGCTCCTTCATGGCAGTCTTTGAGACTTTGCTGGTATGAGTAGGGGCTAAGAGGGTGGATTTGCCCGTCGGCAGTCTGGCAGTTGGCATAACGCCTGATAGCTGTGGAAAAATATATAAGGGTTTCACCGCTAAGCGGTTCTGGTTTAAGAGGTTAAAATAAAAGCTGTGGCCGATCACCCTCCAGCAAAAGACTAAATTTGGTGTCCTGGTCTTTATTTCTATATTAGTCAATAAGAAAGCTTCCCTCGCATGTTATGTTTGGTTTACCCTGCTTACAGCCTGAATGAGGGACTCCCCTCTAATAAATCACAATGCCTTAAATGGTTATTTTTATGATTGTGTTATATAAACTGGACGTCCCCCATAACTGTATCGTACAACCAGAGCCAGTGAATCACGTACAATCCCATCTATACCTTTCCACTCCATGCTGATGTCCTTTAAACATTGCTGCCCCCAGTGGCTGGGACTGGTTTATGCAGCTTTATCTATATCTCCACATTGCAGGTATAAGGACCTTACACTTTGCACCTTTCTTCATCACCCCAGGTCATCAGCTGGTATGGAATAAATATATTGCCTGCCGGCAACAGAAGCCCTGTTTTCCAACTAACAATTAGAAAATAACAAAGTATTTATTAAATTTATGCAAAGAAAGGACAGACTACATATAATTTAAAAATTAGAGTCCGTTGCTGACTGCAATCAGCTTAGTGCAAGGTATAGAAAGCCTGGAGCTGACGGCTGCAGCACGCAGCACCAGACCAAACGTTCAATTCTAAGAGTCAGCAGGACACGTGTTTAAAATTTAGATTAGAAGCCCCCCCGACATGTTTCGCTACGAAGTAGCGTCTTCAGGGGTATCGGGGCTAATGACAGCGCGCGGCGAGATGGCCCTGTTTAAATATGTAATGGAGTTGCTCCACATGTTCTATTGATTGGCGTAGGGCCAATCACAGAGTGAGCAGAGAACGAGCCCCCCGTTCTGTGACGGGCATGCCACACCACCAATAAGCAGCCACCCTATGTGACCAATGAGGGCATAGCAAAGCGCGCATGCGTATGAGGGCAAAAACAAGTGATAGAGTAATTTGCCGTGGAGCTATTAAGCTCGATGGACATGCGTATTGGGAAAAAATAGAGTGATAGACAAATTCCCAAATGTCAGGGGCTGACATAGTGGCAATAAGAATATTTATGTGGTGGGGAATGAGTGGAGCTAACTCGTGATGATGACACAGTGGGTCAGTACAGACTGGCCAATCACAGCGCTCGCTGGCACCGGACCAATCTGACTGATCCCATGCCAGCATCTCCTGCCCGGCAACTCTGCTTTAGAGCTGGGTTGCCGGTTCTGTCACTGTCGCTTTACACAGCGACAGCTTAAAGTCCTGACATGCTTGGTACATAGGACTGCAGTAAGTTACTTGCAATACCGACGTACCAGACACATCATTTTGCGGGAAGGAGTTAATGTGACAGTGCACCCTCCCCCTTAACCAACAGGGCCCCTGCTTTATAGAGAAATATTAGTATAGAAAAGACATGCAGGAGTTGTCCGTAGCAACCAATCAGATTCCTGGTTTTATTTTTCTAAGACAAGTTTGAAATTGAAAGAAGTGATCTGATTGGTTGCTATGGACAATGTTACCTGCTAAATTTTCGACTCCACATCTTCCCAGAAGTAACCATAGCAACCAATTCAATGGATGAGAGTTGGTAGGTAGATTGGAGGGTCTGATAAGTGACAACCACAGCCCACCATGCAGTGACAGCCAGAGCCTCTAGAGGCAACAGCTACTGCCACCATTATAGTGACAACTACTGACCCCAATAATAGTGACAGCTACTGCCACCATTATAGTGACAACTACTGACCCCAATAACAGTGACAGCTACTACCCCAATAATAGTGACAGCTACTGACCCCAATAATAGTGACAGCTACAACCCCAATAATAGTGACAGCTACTGACCCCAATAATAGTGACAGCTACTGACCCCAATAATAGTGACACCTACTGACCCCAATAATAGTGACAGCTACTGAGCCTAATAATAGTGACAGCTACTGACCCCAATAATAGTGACACCTACTGACCCCAATAATAGTGACAGCTACTGAGCCTAATAATAGTGACAGCTACTGACCCCAATAATAGTGACAGCTACTGACCCCAAGAATAGTGATAGCTACTGACCCCAATAACAGTGACAGCTACTGACCCCAATAATAGTGACAACTACTGACTCCAAAAATAGTGACAGCTACTACCCCCCAATAATAGTGACAGCTACTGACCCCAATAATAGTGACAGCTACTGACCCCAATAATTGTGACAACTACTGACTCCAAAAATAGTGACAGCTACTACCCCCCAATAATAGTGACAGCTACTGACCCCAATAATATTGACAGCTACTGACCCCAATAATAGTGACAGCTACTGACCCCAAAAATAGTGACAGCTACTGACCCCAATAATAGTGACAGCTACTGACCCCAATAATAGTGACAGCTACTGACCCCAATAATAGTGACACCTACTGACCCCAATAATAGTGACAGCTACTGACCCCAATAATAGTGACAGCTACTGACCTCAATAATAGTGACAGTTACTGACCCCAATATTAGTGACAGCTACTACCCCAATAATAGTGACAGCTACTGACCCCAATAACAGTGACAGCTACTGACCCCAATAATAGTGACAGCTACTACCCCCAATAATAGTGTCAGCTACTGACCCCAATAATAGTGACAGCTACTGACCTCAATAATAGTGACAGCTACTGCCTCCACTATAGTGACAGTTACTGACCCCAATAA
Organism: Rhinoderma darwinii; assembly: GCF_050947455.1. NCBI lineage: Eukaryota > Metazoa > Chordata > Amphibia > Anura > Rhinodermatidae > Rhinoderma > Rhinoderma darwinii. The sequence goes on from NW_027461833.1 coordinate 415,990, forward strand.
TAGTGACAGCTACTGACCCCAATAATAGTGACAGCTACTGACCCCAATAATAGTGACAGCTACTGACCCCAATAATAGTGACAGCTACTGACCCCAATAATAGTGACATCTACTGACCCCAATAATAGTGACATCTACTGACCCCAATAATAGTGACAGCTACTGACCCCGATAATAGTGACAGCTACTGACCCCAATAATAGTGACAGCTACTGACCCCAATAACAGTTTACAGACTCGAACAATAACACCTTATTTATGGTGAATGATGAAGGGCATAAAAAAACTTAAAAAAGCAATAAAAATAAAGATAGATTATTGGAGGACTCCACTTATTTTTTTTTATTGCACCCTCCATTTGTACATTGGTGTTTCAGTGGGGTGCTGTGTGCAAAATACTTACCGATCCCCGCATTTTGTATTTTTCGGGTCCAACGCCGCTCACCTGATCTTCCCTCTGACTTGTCTGGAGTCACGGTGCTTTTGAATAAACCGGAACTCAGGCTCTCAATGCATTCCTATGGAAGCCAGAACAAGACCAGGACGAGGCCAGAACGAGGCTCCATAGGAATGCATTGACTTCAGGTTTTCTGAACAGCAGTGATTCCAGACCAGGTCAGAATGAAGATCACGTGCGCGGCCCTGGACTCGAAAAACGACAGGATCCAGGGATCGGTAAGTATTTCTACACCCAGCTCCCCACTGACACACCAATGCACAAATGGAGGGTGCAAAAAATAAATAAATAAATAAAGTGGAGTGCTTCTTTAAATGCTCATGGTCACAATGAAGGGAGACAAAAGCGAAAAAAAATAATTGCAGCTGAAAGGACAAAATTAGTTGCAACATCAAGGGGTTAATAATTATAGTACATGCAGATCACTGTATAGAGCTTTTCAGCTCCCCAGGGGCATACGGTTGGGAGCTTTGACTGGCGGGGTCACTTTAAGAATAAATAAATGGGGGGTGGCATCACTTCATCATGATCTACAGAGATTGGCCAGTGATCACATGGTAGGGGGCTATAGAGCTCCCTATAAGATAGTAATGCCCTTCGTCATCCTCTTTGGCCCCTGCAGCTTGGCGTCTTTCCCTCACTCCCTCTCTTGATTTGACTCCTTAATGACACGTTTTTTTTTCATTTTCGTTTATCACTCCCCTTCCTCGCTTTCGTTTTTACAGCGTCTATCGTCCGGTAATAACTACATGTTCACTTTATTCTACGGATGAATATGATAACGGCGATACCGAATTTATCATTTTTTCATGTTTTACCACTTTGTAAAACTATTTGTTAAAAAAATTAGTTTTGCGTCGCCAAAATCTGAGAGCCATAACTTTTTTATGTTTCTGTAGATTGAGCGATGTGAGGGCTTATTTTTTGCGAGGCGAGCTTTTATTGTTACCATTTTGGAGTACATGCGACTTTTTGGTCAGTTTTTATTCTATTTTTTGGGGAGCTAACGTGACCAAAAAACAGCAATTTGGGTGCTTTAAACATTTTTTTTTTTTTTTTTACTGTGTTCAGTGGGTTAGATAACATCAGATTGTAATAGTTCGGACTTTTGCAAATGTGGCGATATCAGTTATGCTAATTTATATTTTGTTTAACATTACTTTAGGGAAAAAATGGGAAGAGGGAATTTAACTTTTTTTAAATTCTGTTTAGTAGTCCCCCTAGTGGACTTGAACCAGCGATCATTGGATCGCTCACACGATCTACTGCAATAGTAAAGATTGCAGTATATTGTGATTCTTACAGCCACCTATAAAGCCCTGCCGGAGAACAAAGATGGCAGACCCTTCATTAGGCCCCCAGGCTGCCATTATAACCATCGGCATCCCGCGATAGCATCGTGTGGGGACAATGGCACGTCGGAGGGGGTCGCCCCTCTCATTCTAATGTGTTAGATGCTGTGGTCGTGATTGACTGTGGCCTCTAAGTGGTTAAATTGGCATAATCAAAGTGATATTTGATTCTGTCCGTTGCAGTGCGGTGTTGGCTATATTACACAGCCATTACCCGCTAAGTATGGAGCGACCCCAGCCCGTGATCTCGCTCCATACTTCCCCTTAACGACTGCCATGTACATGTATGTGGCATGTTGTTAACCCCTTAATGACCGGGCATGTTTGTACCTTAATGACCAAGCCAGATTTGTCAAATCTGGTATGTCTGACTTTATCAGAGAATAACTCTGTGAAAGTTTTGAATATCCAAGTAATTCTGACATTGTTTTTTTGTCACATGTTGTACTTTATTTTAGTGGTAAAAGTAGACTGATACGATTTGCGGAAATTAATTAAAAAATAGAAAAATGGAAGAAATTTTGTAAAAATTACCATTTTCCCCTATTTTTAACTGCAATATGTCACATATGTACACACATACTGTACAATTTTTTTAATTAAATATATATTTCTATCTCTTTACTCCATTTTGGCAGCACTTTTGAAAAAATAAAATAAATTTTCAGCAATTTAGAGGACTTACAAATTGAATAATAATTTTATAAATTTTGAAGTACATTTTGTTTTCCGGCACCAAGCCAGGTTTTCAGAGGCTCATAGGTGTCAGAATGGTGGAAACCCCCACAAATGACCCCATTTAGAAAACTAGACCCCTTAAGGTATTTACCTAAGGGTATAGTAAGTATTTTGACCCCACAGTTTTTTGCTAAATTTAATACATAGCAGGTGAAAAAAAAAAAATTTCACTTTTTTTCATAAAAGTATTAGTTTGAAGACCAATTTCTTTGTAAAGCGACCATGAGAATGAAGAAACACACCACAAAATCTATCACCCTCTTTCTCCTGTTTTCAAAAATGCCCCCATTGTGACCCTAATGCGCTGCCTGGACACACGGCAGGACCCAAAATGAAGGGAGCACCCGGAGGCTTTCAGGACTCATATTTTGCTTGAAAATGTTTTAGGCCCCACTGTACATTTGGAGAGGCTTTGAGCTGCCAGAACGATAGAAACTCCCCATAAACGACCCCATTTAGAAAACTAGACCCCATAAGGTATTTATTTAGGGGTATAGTAATTATTTTGACCCCACAGTTCTTTGCTAAATTTAATGCATATCAGGTGAAAAAAATAATAATTTCACTTTTTTCATAAAAGTATTTGTTTGAAGACCGATTTCTTTGTAAAGCGACCATGAAAATGAAGAAACACACCCCAAAATCTATCACCCTCTTTCTCCTGTTTTCAAAAATACCCACATTGTGGCCCTAATGCGTTGTTTGGACACACGGCAGGGCCCCAAAGGAAGGGAACACCCGGAGGCTTTCAGGACTCATATTTTGCTTGAAAATGTTTTAGGCCCCAATGTACATTTGGAGAGGCTTTCAGCTGCCAGAATGATAGAAACTCCCCATAAACGACCCCATTTCGAAAACTAGACCCCTTAAGGTATTTATCTAGGGGTATAGTTAGCATTTTGACCACACAGGTTTTTCACTAAATATATTAAAATTAGTCTGTAAGAATTAAAATGTACTTTTTTTCTGAAACAACATAGAAATTTTTAGTATTTACAAGGAATAACGAAGAAAATGCACCCCAACATTTGTAAAGCAATGTCTCCCGATTACGACAATACCCCATATGTGGTAATAAACTGCTGTTTGGACCCACAGCAGGGCTCAGAAGGGAAGGAGCGCCATTTGGATTTATGATTTTGCTGGAATGGTTTTCGGTGCCATGTCGCATTTGCAATGCACTGGAGGGACCAAAACAGTGGAAACCCACCAAAAGTGACCCCATTTTGGAAAAACCTTCAAGGAATTTTTCTAGGGGTATAGTGAGCATTTAGACCCCACGGGTCTTTTGCAGAGTTTATTAGAATTAGGGCGCGAAAATTAATATCAAAATTTTTTCCACTAAAATGTTGCATTTTCTCATTTTCACAAGGGATAAAGGAGGAAAAAAACAACCATTTTTTATAAAGCAATTTCTCCCGAGTACGGAAATACCCCACATGTGGTCATACGTTTTTTCATTAGAAATGAATTAACCCTTTCAGGACTGATCCATTTTTTGCTTTCATATTTTAGATTTTCACTCCCCGCTTTCCAAGAGCCATAACTTTTTTATTTTTCCATCAATAGAGTGGTGTGAAGGCTTATTTGTTGCGGGACAATCTGTAGTTTTCATTGGTACCATTTTGGGGTACATGCGATTTTTTTTGATCACTTTTTATTCAATTTTTTTGCAATCCTGAGCAAAAAACAGGAATTCTGACACCAATGACATTTTTAATTTATTCTGCGGGTTGGTACGATTACGGCGATACCATATGTATATAGGTTTGGTCCTTTTTTTTAGCGTTTGCGCAATAAAATGACTTATTTATAAAAAAAAAAAAATCTGTGTCACCATATTCTGAGAGCCATAATTTTTTAATTTTTTAGTCAAAAAAGCTATGTAAGGGCTTGTTTTTTGCGGGACGGATAGAAGTTTTTATTGGTACTATTTTCGGGTACATGCGACTTTTTGATCACTTTTTATTCTTTATTTAGGGAGCGGTGGTGACCCAAAAAATTGCGATTCTGTCGTAGTTTTTTATTGATTTTTTTTGGGGTGTTCATCGTGCGGGAAAAATAACATTATAGTTTTATAGTTGGGTTCGTTACGAACACGGTGATACCAGATATGTGTACTTTTTTAACGTGTTCATTTTTTTTCTATAATAAAAGTCTTATTATAGGAAAAAAAGCATTTAGTGTTTATATCACTTCTAACTTTTATTTTTACACTTTTTTTAAAACATTTTTATTACTTTTTTTTACTTTTTTTACTTGTCCCACTAGGGGACACTTAGTCTTGCAGCTTTGATCGCTGCTAGAGTACATTACACTACACACGTAGTGTAATGTACTCTAACTGTCATTGTGACGTGACTGTCACACTGACAGGAAGCAGAGGAGGAACGGCCGGAGGCTGTTCCTCCGAGGCTTCCATGCATGGCAACCCGGAGGTCATTATCTGACCTCCGATTGCCGTGACAAGCATCGGTAGCCCCCACGATCACTTCGTGGGGGCTGCTGATGTGCTTCAAACCACTTAAATGCGGCGACGGCAATCCGTCGCCGCACTTAAGGGGTTAACTGCCGAAATCAGCGGCGATGGTCCGCTGTCCGGCAAGACTGATGTCTCAGCTGTCGGGGACAACTGTCAGCGCGGGTCTGTCACTCTGGGTTTAAACAGAGTGACAGTTTGAAATGCGGACGAAAATGTACGTCATGGTGCGGGAACTAGCAGCCGACCATGACGTACATTTTCGTCCTTGGTCGTTAAGGGGTTAAGGAAATAAATGTTATTTTGTTGATTGTTTCAGTGAATTTTTTTGTTCATCCTGTTTTGATTATTTTGATTATTTTATTCTGTTGTAGATATCACAGCGCGAGGTTCTAGGAGGATCTTGTCTAGATGACGGTGAAACACATAGGTAGAGCGCCAGGGACTGCAGGGAAGTGCAACCCGGTCTTTCTTTCCGTGAATTGACACAGAGTGTGATTTGCTAATTTATTGGCGACTTTTCACTATTATGGAGTTCAACGGATCGGGATTCTTCTCCATCTTCTTGGCCTTTTGGTGTGCGGCCTGGCTCTCTGCTAGCTACACCCTGACTGTTATCAACAGCCATGCCCCCCCACTGATGTACATCATCCCCTCAGTTCTGTAGATTATCTGACTGCTGATTATTAAGATGAAACAATTCTGACAATTTTTCCATATTATTTAACATTGAGCGTTTTCTTTTTTGTTTTGCAGTGAAATGGGAAATTTCTTTGCAGAAAATATCCTGTTTAGAATGGGATTCATAGGAATGGCCATTGCCTGTAAGTAACAATCACGGAAGTGATTATAATAGTCTCTTCATGCAGCAGTAATCAGATTTTTCTAAAAAATAAATAACGTTTTGTTCATTTCAATTGATAATAATTGTCCGGATCAGACGATGCAGATAAATGTTCTCGTCCATTATTGTAGGTTTCTTTTTGGGTTTAGCGCTTGGTCCGCGCGTCATAGATGTTATTAGGTTGTTTTACACGTTTTGCACGGTACAGGATTTATTTGGCTTATTTTCTCTTTTTCAGCTCTGGGCCTGACGTTTCTACATTATAAGTTCATTATGTTCCATGCTGAAGCCTTTCGGGATCGTCAGACCTTGGTTTAAAAGATCCTCATGGCAATTGGATGGTCATCATGCGTCGGGACAGCCGTGATGGCTACATTTTCGGTAAGTTAAAAAATGTTTTACATTGATGGGGTTGTCCCATCTTCACTAAATAGGGGCCCGCTGGCAATCAGCTGAACCCCTGGTGATCATGATCAGCGGTTATCACCGGGTGGCCACATCATAAAGTGGTATTACATGGCTTATTCCAATGAATGGACGACCATGTAATAGATGTGTCTAATAGAAAGGAGTCACAAACAAGAGACCAACCTCTATATCCATTATGTCTCTGTGGTTATTATATCAGAACACGTTATTTAGGATTTATTGGGAAGTTCTGAGGGTAAATTAGTGATTAGTTCCATAAGATCTGCTGTAACCTCTGTTTGCTTGTTTTCTAGACCTACCGTTATCCAATGACTCACCGGATTTGCGCTTTCATTGCATTCGGGTTTGCCAACCTTTACAACCTTTGGCAGTCCATACTCGTCTACAAAGTGTCCGAAAGCCGAAGAGTCATCAGCCATTTCAGACTGGCGTCCTGTATAATGGCCGTGACCTTAGTGGTTTTCTGTATCCTTTCTTAAATAATATTTGAATGGAATCCAATTGTCCTTGTCTTTAGGTTCACATGTAGGAAACATCAGATCCTGAGGTGATCATTTCCCTTCATTTTCTGATCTTGCCCGTCAGATGGCGACATGCTGGTGTAACACAGCGCCATCTGGTAACATTGTTCAGCTTCTTGCAGGAACATACTGAATAAGAAAGCAAGCGGTACTGTTCTTGCTATATATGTATTATATTAACATTTATCTCACATAAATATGTAGTAAATTCTATAAGACACTTATTAAACGTTATTTTCCTATATAATAAATTACCAGTCATTGGAAGTAGGGTATCCGTATACACCCACCTGTGCGCTGGAGATCAATGTGTAAAGCTATGTACATATTTTATTTGCACCCCTAGAAGCCGTTCTATAGGAAAACAATTGGACCTATAATCTTTGTGCTTATTCTAGGCACCATGGTGATCGTGACGCCCGCAATGTAATGGATATGGTGTCACATGACAATGGGTCAGGTCCATTTTGGCATCGCCGTCAGTCACATGGAGTATACAATAAACATGAATGCAGCAAAACCTCGGCCCGGGTGGAAAGTTCTTGTTTTGTGCAATTTTTAATGTATTAATTTTGATATTTTTTCACAGATCAGTAAAATGACAACAAAGATCATGGAGTGGTCGATGTTGGTCCTCATTCTGGTGAATGTATTGAGCTACTATCAGAATATGCAGGTAAGTAGACATCACTTTCTTTGTCCCCTTAAACATCTTATATGTATATAACAGATATTTATCTCATCAATGTTTAACCTTTTGGGATTTGGGTTTGGCTGGCGCTGCCCTTTTGGTGCTCTCCACATAGGTATAGTACTTTAAGCTCTGTTTTCTTTGCAGATTCTGGGAGGTCCACCAGCATGGACTTCAAGGCCAGGGAAAGATCCTGGTTGACCAAACTAGACTTGGTCTTTAAAGATGATCCCACAGTGGGAGATCCCGACACCCGGGGTAATATAGCTGCTATCAAAAATAATCTCAGGTCACTGGTTCACAAGCGGACTAAAACATGGTGGAATAAGGCCTTTTTGGAGAAGTATCTACAGAGAGGTCTTATACCCAGAGGACTCAGGATTCAGGTATTCCCGACCCTCAACAGTTTGGACGAATGCTTTGTCTCCCGGTGGGAGGACACTTGCAGGACATCATCCCTAACATTTATGGAACTGTTGATTGGTCTGGATAAGCAGACACTTGAGATGCTTAATGCTGAGATCGAAAAAACACAGACTGAACTCAAGACCAAGTTGAGTGATGAGGAGTGGATCAATACATTCCAACAACTTGACCTGGAGACGGACAAATGGGAGAAGAATATTCAAGACATCAAAAGTCGGAAATTCCAACGAGACCTAAACGACAAATTGACAAACCGTATGTACAGGTGGCAATATCCCAAACAATTCCGTATGGATGGGAGAAGATCTCCCTCCGTGTCATCAGCGAGCTCAATGTCAGAGCCTGAAGAGAATGCGCAGAGAGGCAGGACACGGAGTGGTATAGATTATAGGAGACCAAACACGTTTAGACAGAAGACTCGGCAAAGAGGTAGGGGTAGCGAACAACGGATGCAGACATATAACTATGATCCATCCAATAGACAAAGAGGAGAAGGCTGGCGTAATCCAACGGCCACCCAACTGCCTGAGAATCCGAGAATGCAGGTAATTAATCTGTCTACCCATCAGTTGTCCCCTGTAGATATTGGGGTACTGTCCAAGGGGTTGACTTTTGCACCTTCTTCTCACTTTGACACCTTTACAGCTATAAAGGACTTACACCTATTTGCCAGAGGATTGATCTTCAAAAGATGGTTCCATAGGAAGGAAGATGAGATCTTTGACACACCGGAAGAAAGAGAGGCTTTACAGTCCTTACAACAGCTACTTAAAGAACAACAAAATCCTGAGACAGGTATGATCCCCCAAAATATAAGAAAACGATCTTCCAAATTTCCTCCACTCACTATATGCCCACCGATCGACTTATTTGTTAAACTGGTAGCTCGCGACTTCGAGAGAATTTCCACGGGTATTAAGCATGACAATCTAACCTGTGCTGAACGGAGGAGTCTAAAGAGACTAAAAACTCTCGAGGATACTGTAATTAAACCCGCAGATAAGGGGGGCAATATAGTGATGTGGCCAAGGGCTTTGTATGAACGGGAAGCATATCGACAACTGAGAAACACGACCTGCTACAAAAAGTTGACCTTTAACCCTCTCTCTTCTTTCAGTGGTCTGCTTGATGATATATTAGAAGAAGCTCTAAATGAGGGTACTATCTCTGCGGCCCTCACTGAATGTCTCATGGTACAGGATCCCACAGTAGCATGCTTATACTTATTACCCAAGATACATAAAGACCCCAAATCACCACCAGGGCGCCCCATTATATCTGGAAGAGGCAACTTAAGCGACAACATAAGTAAGTATATTGATGCTATACTGAAACCCATGGTCGAGACCCTACCATCATATCTCAGAGATTCCTCAGATCTCCTTAAAAGACTGGAAGGGATCCAATTAGAACCCAACATGTTGCTAGCTACGTGTGACGTAGAATCCCTATATACCAACATCCGACATCAGGATGGTCTCCAGGCAGTGTCATACTTTCTGGGGATGACTGACAGCAACCCATCCATGTCCCAGTTTATTCTCACCCTTCTAGAATTTGTGCTCACGCACAACTTCTTTACTTTTAACGGATCCTTCTACCTACAGCTCCAGGGTACGGCAATGGGGGCAGCCTGCGCACCTTCATATGCCAATTTGTTCCTGGGGCTGTGGGAGAGGGATCTGTTTCTATCCGACCGGATATCATCAATGGACAAGGTGGTCCTTTGGACCCGGTTCATTGATGATATCTTTATCATTTGGCATGGCACGAGTGATGAATTTGCTCTTTTCATGACAAATCTCAACATCAATGATCTCAATATTCACCTGACTTGGAAAACTAGTGAAGTAGCTATTGATTTTTTGGACGTACTTGTCAGACGTGATAATGACGGTTATATCAGGACAGATATACATAGAAAGGATACGTCAGTCAATTCATATTTACATGCCTCATCTTCGCACCCGAGTCATTTGATCCGTGCCATCCCCATCGGTCAGTTTTTGAGGATTAAAAGGCTATGTTCATCTAACGATGACTTTGAGATACAGGCAAAGAACCTTAAACAACGCTTTCTTGACAGGGGATACAACAGAAGATGTATTAACAGGGCATATGAGAGGGCAAGGCGTTCAACACGGATCCAACTCCTTCACCCTACCACCAAGAGAAATGTGGATTCGACAATCAGGTATGTCACTACCTACCATGACAGGTGGGGGCAGATGAGGAAATGTCTGGCCAAACACTGGTCTATATTACAAACCGATATTACCTTATCAAAGATTCTCCCTGCAAAACCTGCAGTAGCATCGAGAAGAGCAAGGAATCTTCCCGATACCCTTGTCCACAGTTACCACCAACCCCAAAGTATTAAACCAATCTTTGGAGCGTCCAAACCAAAATGGGGCTGTCGCCCCTGCGGAAGATGTATAGCCTGCCCAAATGTGGCTAACAGCGATTAATTTGTGGATTCGACTGGCAAGATGACATACAAAATCACTTGGCCAATCAACTGTGGTACCAAGGGAGTGGTCTACTACGCATGGTGTCCATGCCCAAAGATCTATATTGGTCTCACTAGTAGAGAACTCAAGATTAGAACAAGGGAACACGTGAATAGCATAGAGGCAGCGAGGGGCACTGCCCCAGAAAACATTGAATCATTAAAAACCCTCCCGAGGCATTTCTTTAAGTACCATGGATGTGAATCCAGAGCCCTCAAAGTCAAAGGCATTGATTGTGTAAGAACTGACCTGAGAGGTGGTTCAATAATGAAAAAACTGTCAAAATTGGAATCCAGATGGATCTGGAAACTAAAGACAGTACAACCAAATGGTTTGAACGAAAATTTGGGATTTGCAGCATTTTTATAGAGGTGTCGGGATCTTCCATGGTGTCAGTTTTAATTGTCTAGCAACGATCAAGTTACTGTCGTTTCTAACTTTTATTTTTCTAACTTTTATTTTTAATGTTACAGATGATCGTTTATGAACTTGCTGTGATCTAACATTTAATGACTTCCTGAGACCATAACAACTCCCTCATTCGATCTCTAAACAGTTTATTTTAGGGGATTTACTCAACTATCTTACAACAATGGATATGCAGAAGACCTGGGGATACAATATTAATATGTATGGATATTTTGATATGCATTTTTTAGTGCAATTTTGCACAATTGGATGTAAACATTTTCCTTACCCGCAGGGATTAGTTGAGTGTGTTCCTCACACTATTTTATCATATTATTCAAATATATATAAAAAATTTCTCACTCTATCATTACTTCTATATCACACACATACACATACACATACACATTCTTCACTCACTTTATTTTATTTTTTCCATTCTTGCACGCACACACACATATATCTTATATATACATATATATATTTTTTTTGACACACCTATCCACATATTCTGATTTGGTAGTTTAATCATATATTTACTTATTATATCTAGTCACTGTCACTTATCCAGTAGCACATGCACTTTCATGTCACTTTTATCATTGGTGCATTTAATAGTGCCATCACCATTACGTATTATACACCTCTTCACCATTCTTTGAGCGTATTTGTATGATCATCAGATCCGAATTAATGTCTGTTCTATAAATATATATACACAATATACATTTGATGATTTCTTATATTGGAGCTTGTTATACACACCTGTCCCTCATCATCACAACATCACCACACCACTACACTCCAACCACTATCAAAGCTCTTTTTATTGTGGGCATGTCTTTTTATTTAAATCTGTATTAAAATTATTATATCTACATATGTCGTTAATTTTTAAATTTCTAATGTATTGAGTGTACATATTATATTGTATTTGAACTTTGGCACTTTTGTATATGTGAATGTGTGGATGTATGTGTGTGGGTGTGTGTATGTATATATATATATATATATATATGTATATGTGTATGTATATGTTTTTATGTATATGTTTGGTTATGTGCTCACATGCCTCGTATAACAATGTATACTTGTATATTCTTATTCAAACCGTACTACAACACTGTAATTATCTGAATTCACTTGATTGCATCTGTCTATGTCTGTTTTGAGAAAACACACGGAAATCTCTTTGGATATGGCACACACGCACACATGCAACATAATTCATATCATCCAATTTATATCATTTTATTTATACTATGAAATTGCGGTAGGGAAAGTAATAGGGACAGTCAAACAAAGAATTAATTGTGACCAATTTAATATTAATATTCATATTTATTTCATTATGACCTTTATTCTTTTATTTTAATTTATTTTATTATATTTTTTCCATCTCCATCTTTATCATATATGTTTTGTTATATTTATATATATATTTCTATATATAATATATTTTATTTCATTTATTCATCTATTTATTTATTATTTTTTTATTTATTCATATTCATTTTCTCCTTTGTGCTATGTGTACCTTGGTCAAATTCATCCAAATACCCTATCATTGATTTTGGCACTTGTGCAATCTGTGCACAAGTGTAATCTAACACATTATATACATATATACAAATTTTTCTTATGATTCGTGTCGCTCCGTCTTCTGCCCAGTGCGCATGCGCGGCCTGTCAGTCTGGGTCTTCGCTGCCTCGGCCGGAGCATCTTGGAGGCGTGGCTCCCGTCTTCCGGGGTCTGAGTTCGTGCCTGGGATGTTGACACGCTGGAACTTTTGTCTGGCTGTCTTTGTCCCTGGCCGGACCAGGCTGCGGGACGCGTGACCCTCGTCTGTGTTCCGGTTCCGGCGGCTGACACACCGGACTGTCGGGCCGCGATACCTTAGTTGTTAATACTGATTTTTAGCAGCCTCAGCTGCCCCCCTTATGTTTTATTGGTCTTGGGTTGCTTAAATGATGCCTCCTTACTTTCTGACACCACCCCCAGACGAAGGCTCGAGGGCCGAAACGCGCGTCGGGGTTGATGCCAGACAGTATTGATTGTGACATGGGTAAGACGTCCTTCTTTATCTTAGAGTCTTTCATTAATTTGGTGTGTTGCTGCTTTCATGCATGCATACACCCGTTGATGCCTATATACATGTGAGTAATACTGTTGCTGCACTCAAACTCCTGCATCCGACTGTGACTAATATTCACCGCTTGGTGTGGTTTTCACCTGTTTACTGGATGCAGGACTGTGTGCACACTTTCTCTATACTCACACTCATGCATCTATTTACTCGTGTAATAGGAACTGTCAATTTTCCCATTTGTCACTTTGTTATCTAATGTATTATCACCTTAACATTGCATATTTCACTGTCCGGTATCCTTTCATACTGTGGCTATCATCTTTAACTTTTAAATGTTTTTTGTTTATTGTTCTAATAAAACTTGTTATTTTTAATCTAACCTTGGTGTGTCGGACTCCGTTTTTAGGTTTATAATGTATTGAGCTACTATCAGAATATGCAGGTCAGTAGACGTCACCTCATTATCACCTCGTATACCAGACCTCGTAATAACATTATTATTCATCTCTACAATCATGGGGTTTATAATGTGGATATGTGTTTCTTTTCTTAGAGTTTATCTATAACAATTACCTGGAAAAGCTTCACCATCTCCAAGAGGGAGAAGAACCAGGACTCTGGAGTATAAAGAGGACCATCGTGGATGGTGACGTGAGACGGCGCAGGGGCACAGCAGTGAGGGCATTGCATGGCCCAACCCCCTATCAGAGGACAAGAGCTGGAGAAGAAGTCGTCCGGTCTCAGCCAGGGCTGCGGTCTCCTGCACAACTGTGTCATTATTGAATGTACCGTCCAGTTCTGGCCCGCAGCTGGAGGGTCCGAGCAGGGATGTGGCACATGCTGTTGGTGCCAAGGGGGATCGATTTGATGTTAATCACGCTTCTGCCTTGTCCCTTTTTTCTCTTTCAGGTTTGGCAAAGGAATCGTCAAGGAGAGGGAGGAAACACAGATCTGGCGGTGGGCGCAGGCACGGTCGGCGGAGATCGCCCTCGTCATCTTCTGAGCGACAACCCTCCTCTTCTTCTTATCAATATCTACATCATCTTCCCCGCCGAGGACGCAGAGCCGTGCTGATGTCACAGAGAAATGACGAGGGGTTATAAATATTCCCCTGACAGCTGCCCGGTCTTTCTTTCCATGAATTGACACAGTGCGATTTGCTAATTTATTGGCGACTTCTCACTTTATGGAGACCAATGGATTGGGATTCTTCTCCATCTTCTTGGCCTTTTGGTGTGTGGCCTGGCTCTCTGCTAGCTACACCCTGACCTCACATCAACAACCATGCCCCCCCACTGATGTACATCATCCCCTCAGTCATATAGATTATCTGACTGCTGATTATTAAGATGAAACAATTCTGACAATTTTTCCATATTATTTAACATTGAGCGTTTTCTTTTTTGTTTTGCAGTGAAATGGGAAATTTCTTTGCAGAACATATCCTGTTTAGAATGGGATTCATAGGAATGGCCATTGCCTGTAAGTAACAATCACGGAAGTGATTATAATAGTCTCTTCATGCAGCAGTAATCAGATTTTTCTAAAAAATAAATAAAGTTTTGTTCATTTCAATTGATAATAATTGTCCGGATCAGACGATGCAGATAAATGTTCTCGTCCATTATTGTATGTTTCTTGTTGGGTTTAGCGCTTGGTCCGCGCTTCATAGATGTTATTAGGTTGTTTTACACGTTTTGCACGGTACAGGATTTATTTGGCTTATTTTCTCTTTTTCAGCTCTGGGCCTGACGTTTCTACATTATAAGTTCATTATGTTCCATGCTGAAGCCTTTGGGGATCGTCAGACCTTGGTTTAAAAGATCCTCATGGCAATTGGATGGTTATCATGCGTCGGGACAGCCGTGATGGCTACATTTTCGGTAAGTTAATAAATGTTTTACATTGATGGGGTTGTCCCATCTTCACTAAATAGCGACCCGCTGGCAATCAGCTGAACCCCTGGTGATCATGATCAGTGGTTATCACCGGGTGGCCACATCATAAAGTGGTATTACATGGCTTATTCCAATGAATGGACGACCATGTAATAGATGTGTCTAATAGAAAGGAGTCACAAGCAAGATACCAACCTCTATATCCATTATGTCTCTGTGGTTATTATATCAGAACACGTTATTTAGGATTTATTGGGAAGTTCTGAGGGAAAATTAGTGATTAGTTCCATAAGATTTGCTCTGACCTCTGTCTGCTTGTTTTCTAGACCTACTGTTATCTAATGACTCACCGGATTTCCGCTTTCATTGCATTCGGGTTTGGCAGCCTTTACAACCTTTGGCAGTCCATACTCGTCTACAAAGTGCCCGAAAGCCGAAGAGTCATCAGCCATTTCAGACTGGCGTCCTGCATAATGGCCATGACCTTAGTCGTTTTCTGTATCCTTTCTTAAATAATATTTGAATGGAATCCAATTGTCCTTGTCTTTAGGTTCACATGTAGGAAACATCAGATCCTGAGGTGATCATTTCCCTTCATTTTCTGATCTTGTCCGTCAGATGGCGAAATGCTGGTGTAACACAGCGCCATCTGGTAACATTGTTCAGCTTCTTGCAGGAACATACTGAATAGAAAGCAAGCGGTACTGTCCTTGCTATATATGTATTATATTAACATTTATCTCACATAAATATGTAGTAAATTCTATAAGACACTTATTAAACGTTATTTTCCTATATAATAAATTACCAGTCATTGGAAGTAGGGTATCCGTATACACCCACCTGTGCGCTGGAGATCAATGTGTAAAGCTATGTACAGATTTTATTTGCACCCCTAGTAGCCGTTCTATAGGAAAACAATTGGACCTATAATCTTTGTGCTTATTCTAGGCACCATGGTGATCGTGACGCCCGCAATGTAATGGATATGGTGTCACATGACAATGGGTCAGGTCCATTTTGGCATCGCCGTCAGTCACATGGAGTATGCAATAAACATGAATGCAGCAAAACCTCGCCCCGGGTGGAAAGTTCTTGTTTTGTGCAATTTTTAATGTATTAATTTTGATATTTTTTCACAGATCAGTGAAATGACAGCAAAGATCATGGAGTGGTCGACGTTGGTCCTCATGCTGGTGAATGTATTGAGCTACTATCAGAATATGCAGGTCAGTAGACGTCACCTCATTATCACTTCGTATACCAGACCTCGTAATAACATTATTATTCATCTCTACAATCATGGGGTTTATAATGTGGATATGTGTTTCTTTTATTAGAGTTTATCTATAACAATTACCCGGAAAAGCTTCACCATCTCCAAGAGGGAGAAGAACCAGGACTCTGGAGTATAATGAGGATCATCGTGGACGGTGACATGACACGCTTTCATCGGACCGCACACCCAGATGCCTGTCTGTTTTAAAGAAACACTATGGGCCGGTCACTAACGGGTTAAAAGGGGATCCCCCCCCCCATAAATGTGAGGAAATAACCACTCCACTACCCACCCTCTGCCCCCTTGGACCTTGCCCAGACAATGATGACTACTACCACTGGGTTTAGCTGTTATGGTCACTACTGTCTCCATGATCATCTAATAATGTTTTAGAAATATTAGAAGATTTGTCCATATAGGTTTACTTTCTCTTATTTCCAGTTTTATACAATGATGTGGAATGGCGCGCCACAGCCAAGCAGTTATCACATCCCAAACTGCAGAAGATCTGGAGATGGCGACCAAGTGCCAAGACATCCACCATCTCCGACCTTTCTCCCAAATATCATCTTACATCAGGGAGGACGAACTACAAGAACCGTTTATAAACAGTGGACACTAGAGATGAGGTGGAATGGCACGTCACAGCCGAGCAGGAACTTCTCTGGGAACATCCTAAACTGATGAACTACAGAGATGGCGACCAAGTGCCAAGACGGCCATCAGCTCCAACCTTTCTCAAAAAAAAATCTTACAAACGGGGAGAAAGAACTGCAAGAACTGTTTATGACCAGTGGACTCTACAGCGAGGTGGAATGGCACGTCACACAGCCGAGCAGGAACATCTCAAACTGCAGAGGCTCCAGAAATACAACCAAGTGCTGAGACATCCACCACCTCCAACCTTTCTCCCCAATATCATCTTACCACAAGGAGAGAGAAGCAGCGGACTGTTTACTATCCTCATGGTCCTTGTTTGTTGGCTTATAAAACGGTTTAGTAAAGTCATTTTCTACCACCTGAAACCTGTTTTTGTCTTCATTACTGTCAATAATAATAATACTGAGTCTTCCATAGATCTGTCCTCATGAACCTGGAGGAATAAGAACGTCTCAATGTTATTGTAGCAAAATTCTGAGTTATGAAAAAAATAAATAGAGGGGATTCCTCTTCTGGAGGGAGCTTCAGAGGTGCTATCTACAGGGGAAGGGGGATAGCACTATCAGTGGCGGATTAAGAAGACCATGGGCCCTGGGCTGTTACCCAAACTTGGGCCCCCCTTCTCCACCACCACCCTGCCGCGCCGTAACTATTGCTAACACTACCTAAACACTAGTACACAAAGTATGCACATTATGCACAAAGTATGCACATTATGCACAAAGTATGCACAAAGTAGGCACATTATGCACAAAGTACGCACATTATGCACAAAGTACGCACATTATGCACAAAGTACGCACATTATGCACAAAGTACGCACATTATGCACAAAGTACGCACATTATGCACATGCACAAAGTACGCACAGTACACAAAGTACCACATTATGCACAAAGTACGCACATTATGCACAAAGTACACAAAGTAGGCACATTATGCACAAAGTACGCACAGTACGCAAAGTACCACATTATGCACAAAGTACGCACATTATGCACAAAGTAAGGACATTATGCACAAAGTACGCACATTATGCACAAAGTAGGCACATTATGCACAAAGTACGCACATTATGCACAAAGTACACAAAGTACGCACATTATGCACAAAGTAGGCACATTATGCACAAAGTACGCACATTATGCACAAAGTACACAAAGTACGCACATAATGCACAAAGTAGGCACATTATGCACAAAGTATGCACAGTACACAAAGTACCACATTATGCACAAAGTACGCACATTATGCACAAAGTACGCACATTATGCACAAAGTACGCACAAAGTACGCACATTATGCACAAAGTACGCACAGTACACACATTATGCACAAAGTACGCACAGTACAAAGTACGCACATTATGCACAAAGTATGCACAGTACACAAAGTACACACATTATGCACAAAGTACACAAAGTAGGCACATTATACACAAAGTATGCATAGTACACAAAGTACACACGAGTATGCACATTATACACAAAGTAATTTGACGTGTCTATATCAGGATCTCCTTTATTCCGCGCCGCCATTAGCCCCGTGTACCCCTGAGGACGCTACCTAGTGGCGAAACATGTCGGGGGGGCTGTTCAAATTTTAGACACTGCTGCTGATCGGACCTATTGCTGCTACTAGTTACTAACAATTTAACTGAATAGGGAAGACATAATCCTATGTTACATACAGATATGCCTGGTCAATCAGGTCATACATGTGTTTGTCCCATCTCGGCTGGTGATAATTTTAAATCCTAATTGTAGTTTGTCCAGCTATAAGTAGCTAATAAAATTGTAACTTTCTTTCATATATTAGTGGTGGCTGGGAAATAGGGTTGGCTGTTGCAGACAGCTTTTTTCTATGTTTATACACAAAGTAGGCACATTATACACGAGTATGCACGTTATACACAAAGTACACCTTGTAAACACATGAATATGGACATTAAACATACATGAATATGGACATTAAACATACATTAATATGGACATTAAACACACATGAATATGGATATTAAACATACATGAATATGGACATTAAACATAACATGAATATGGACATTAAACACACATGCACTTACCTTTTATGTCTTCACTGCAGCTCTTCTCCTGCTCACAGCACAGAGCCCGCCGACAGTCTCCCCTCCCCCATGTCCCGACAGCTAGCAGCAGAGGAGAGATGTTTAGAGCAGGGAAGGGTGGCTGGAGGGGGAGCTTCTAAAGCAGCACAGACCACGGCTGCTAAGTAGAAGCAAAGCTCCCCTCGCCTGACAGGTGCGGTCCTGGCACCGGGGCTCCCTCCGGTGCTAGCGACGCCACTGGGCATGAGGGGGTTCGGGCGGTCATAGGCCCCCTGGGAGCCTTGGGCCCCCTGGCAGCCTTGGGCCCCTTGCGACCGCCCGAAACGCCCTAATGATAATCCGCCACTGAGCACTATATACAGTGGGGGTGACACAATCTCCATGGGTGCTGTGTGGCGCCATCTACAGGGGGTACTGTGACATTGTATATAATGAGACAGTACCCCCTGTATATAATGGTGCAGTACCCCCTGTATATATTGATGCAGTACACCCTGTATATAGAGGGCACTGCGGCATTATCTACAGGGGCATGTGTGGCACTATATACAGGGACGTGTGTGGCACTATTTACATGGGGCGCTAGGTGGCACAATCTACATGGACAAACGGTGGGGCTCAGAAGGGAAAGAGCGCCATTTGGCTTTTTGAGATCACATTTAGCAGGAATAGTTTACAGAGGCCATGTCACATTTGCAAAGCCCCTGAGGGACCAAAAGCAATGAAAACGCCCAAAAATTTACTCCATTTAGGAAACTACACCCCTTGAGGAATTCATCTAGGGGTGTAGTGAATTTTTGGACCCCACAGATGTTTCATAGAATTTATTAGAATTGGGCAGTGAAAATAAAAACAATCCCTTTTCTTGAATAAAACGTAGCTTTAGCTCAAAATTTCTCATTTTCTCAACAAATAAAGGAAAAAAAGAACTCCAGCATTTGTAAAGGAATTTCTCCCGAATACGGCAATACCCCATATGTGGTCATAAACTGCTGTTTGGGCACACGGCAGGGCTTAGAACGGAAGGAGCTCCATTTGGCTGTAACGTTGGGTACGTGGACCCACTGGACGGTACCGCCTTAACGGTATGGCTGCTGGCCGAATAGACACGAAGCGGCTCAGCGCTCACACGAGTGATTCAGCTGCTTCAATATAGCGATTGTTGGGGGTCTCAGTGCTCTGACGCCCACCAATCTAAACTTCTGACATGTCTCTATGACATGTCAGTAGTTTGTCGAACGTTTAGCTACACTTTAAATGTTAATTTAAATGTACCACAAAATAGTCACAATGAAGGGAGACAAAAGCGAAAAAAAAATATTTGCAGCTTAAAAGACAAAATAGGTTGCAACATCAAGGGGTTAATAATTATAGTACATGCAGATCACTGTATAGAGCTTTTCAGCTCCCCAGGGGCATACGGTTGGGAGCTTTGACTGGCGGGGTCACTTTAACCCCTTCCCGCAATTTCACGTACAGTTATGTCATGGAAGATGGCCTTTTCCCGCATCTCCACGTAACTGTACATCATGGAGATGAAGCTGGCTCAGGAGCTGAGCCAGCGACATCACCGCCGGGTGACAGCTGTATGTTACAGCTGGCACCCTGAGGTATCGGCCAGGACCGGAGCTAGCCTCCGATCCGACCGATTAACCCCTCACATGCTGCGTTCAATAGAGATCGCAGAATGTGAGGAGTTTATAGCCATCGGCACCCCAGCAACGTGATCGCTGGGTTGCCAGTGGCTGCAAAGGCGATCGGAGGGCTAATACTTACCTCCCGATCAGTCTGTAACGGAATCCTCCTATGTCCCGTCGTCGGCGGGGCCCAGGAGGCTTCCGGTACCATCGGCAAGATGGCGCCGGCTCAGCTTCCGGTTCAGAAGCTGAGCCGGCGTCATCAGCAGTGGGTGTCCACTGTATGTTACAGCGGACACCCCGATCTATCAGCAGGAACCGGAGCTAGCTCCGATTCCTGCCGTTAACCCCTTCAATGCAGCGATTCAATGCAATCGCTGCATCAAAGTGGTTTGTATGCAATCGGCAGCCTTGCCATGCGATGGCAAGGCTGGCGACTGCTACTATGGCAAGTAAAAATAAAAGTTGTAAAAAATACAATAAAAGTTTCAAATAATAACACAAAACACAATCGCCCTTTTTCCCTTATCAAGTCATTTATTATTGATAAAAATAATAAAGCCATACATATTTGGTATCGCTGCGACCGTAACGACCTGAACTATAAAAATATGATGTTATTTATTCCGCACAGTGAACGGCGTAAAAAAAATAACTAAAAAATACTGACATAATTGCTATTTTTTGGTCACTTTGTCTTCCAAAAATTGAAATAAAAAGTGATCAAAAAGTCGCATGTACCCAAAAATGGTGTCTATAAAAACTATAACTCGTCTCGCTAAAAACAAGCCCTCATACAGCTCCGTCAACGAAAAATTTAAAACCGTTATGGCTCTCACAACTTGGCGACAGTAAAAATCCATTCTCTTTACAAAAGTTATTTTATTGTGCAAAAAGTTGTAAAACATAAAAAGTGCTATAAATTAGGTATCACCGGAATCGGACTGACCCGCAGAATAAAGCTAACATGTAATTTATAACACAAGGTGAACGCTGTATAAAAAGAACTAAAAAAATATGCCAGAATTGCTGTTTTTTGGTCACCTTGCCTCCCAAAAAAAAAGGATAACAAGTGATCAAAAAGTCGCATGCACCCCAAAATGGTACCAATAAAAACTACAGCTCATCTCACAAAAAAAAACAGCCGTCATACCACTACGTCTATGAAAAAATAAAATTAGTCAAGGCACCAATAAGTTAGGAAATTAAAAATATGCAGTTGTGCCGGCCTGAGGGGAACATTTCTTCTGTTGCAAGTGGCGAATTATCAAGGCCCCTAAAATTAGGGAACCAGGAAGGGGAGGGCCCAAACATATCTGCTGGAAGTGGGGCGCCCATATTATACCAGGACAACACTACCCAGCAAGATTCCCCAAACTTCAAAGGTGCGGAGTGCGGACCAAAAGGGGAATAAGTAAGGACCATTTATTAGTCCAACACCGGCCTGTGCAGAAAGGATTGTGTCACAGCATAACACACATCTATGGATTATTTTATTGTTTTTTTTTTACCCCACTATACCACCTGACTATGCCCCTTATATACTCCAGCCCGCCTTACATGTACCCCCACATTATAAACGGAAACACCAGTAAGACTCCAAACAAAACTACTACAAGCAAAATCCATGCTCCAAAAGCCAAATGGCGCTACCTCCCTTCTGAACCCTACAGTGTGCCCAAACAGCAGTTTACTTCCACATATATGGCATCGCCATACCCGGGATAACCCTTTTAACAATTTTTGGGGTGTGTGTCTCCAGTGGCACAAGCTGGGCGCCACTTATTGGCATATCTATTGAAAAACCATTTTCACTCTGCAACATCGCGTGCACACCAATTTCTGCCAATCACCTGTGGGGTTAATATGCTCACTACACCCCTAGGTGAATACCTTGAGGGGTGTAGTTTCCAAAATGGGGTCACTTCTGGGGGGGATCCACTGTTTTGGTCCCACAGGGACTTTGCAAATGCGACATAGCGACCAGAAACCAATCCAGCAAAATCTGTACTCCAAAAGCCAAATGGCGCTCCTTCCCTTCTGAGCCCTACTCTGTGCCTAAACATCAGTTTATGGCCACATATGTGGTATTGCCGTACACAGGAGAAGTTGCTTTACAAGTGTTGGGGTGCTTTTTTGCATTAATTTGTTGAGAATATGAAACATTTTCAGCTAAAACTACGTTTTATTGAAGAAAAAGGATTTTTTTTATTTTCACTGCCCAATTCTAATAAAATCTATGAAACACCTGTGGGGTCAAAATGCTCACTTCACCCCTAGATGAATTCCTCAAGGGGTGTAGTTTCGCGAATCGATTCACTTTTGGGGAGTTTCCACTGTACTGACACCTTAGGAGCTTTACAAAAGTGACATGGTGTCAAGAAACCAATCCAGCAAAATCTGTGCTCCAAAAGCCAAATGGCACTCCTTCTCTTCTGATCCTTGCCGTATGCCCAAACAGCAGTTTATGACCACAAATGGGGTATTGCCGTACTCCAGAGAAGTTGCTTTACAAATGTTGGGGTTCTTTTATTCCTTTATTTGTTGAGAAAATGAAAAATGTTGAGCTAAAGCTACGTCTTATTGGAAAAAAATGATTTTTATCTTCACTGCCCAATTCTAATAAAATCTATGAAACCCCTGTGGGTTCAAAACACTCACTATACCCCTAGATGTATTCTTCAAGGGGTGTAGTTTCCTAAATGGAGTCACTTTTTTGGTGTTTTCACTGTTTTGGTCCCTTAGGGGCCTTGCAAATGTGACGTGGTCTCCGCAAACCATTCCTGCTAAATTTGAGCTCCAAAAGCCAAATGGCGCTCTTTCCCTTCTAAGCTCCGCCGTGTGTCCAAACAGCCGTTTATGACCACATGCGGGGTATTGTTTTACTCGGGAGAAATTGCTTTAAAAAAGTAGTGGTGCATTTTCTCCTTTTAGTCCTTGTGGAAATGAGAAAAAAATTAGCTAAACCTACATTTTCTTTGAAAGAATGTAGATTTTCATTTTCACAGCCTACTTCCAATAATTTCTGCAAAATGGGGTCACTTTTGGGGGATTTCCACTGTTTTGGTGCCGCAAGAGCCTTTCAAACCCGACATGGAGCCTAAAATATTTTCTAATAAAAAGGAGGCCCCAAAATCCCCTAGGTGTTCCTTTGTTTCTGAGGCCTGTACTTCAGTCAATAAGTGCACTAGGGCCACATGTGGGGTATTTCTAAAAACTGCATAATCTGGGCAATAGATATTGAGTTGCGTTTCTTGGGTAAAACTTTCTGTGTTACAAAAAAAATAGTTAAAAAATGAATTTCTGCAACAAAAAAAAAGAAATTTGAACATTTCACATCTACTTTGCCTTAATTCCTGTGAAACATCTAAAGGGTTAAGAAACGTTCTAAATGCTGTTTTGAATACTTTGAGGGGTGAAGTTTTTAAAATGGGGTGACTTATCGAGGGTTTCTAATATATAAGGCCCTAAAATCCACTTCACAACTGAAATGGCCCCTGTAAAAATAGCCTTTTGACATTTTCTTGAGATGTGAGAAATCGCTGCTAAAGTTCTAAGCCTTGTGATGTCATAGAAAAATAAAAGGATGTTCAAAAAACGATGCCAATCTAAAGTAGACATATGGGTGATGTTAATTAGCAACAATTTTGTGGGGTATAACTATCTTTCTTACAAGCAGATACATATAAATTTAGAAAAATTCTATTTTTTGCAATTTTTCGCTACATTTTGGGGTTTTTCACAATTAAATACTTAATGTATCGAGCAAATTTTGCCAGTAACATAAAGTCCAATGTGTCACGAGAAAACAATCTCAGAATCGCTTGGATAGGTAAAAGCATTCCAACGTTATTACCACATAAAGTGAAACATGTCAGATTTGAAAAAATTGGCTGTGTCCTGAAGGCCAAAACAGGCTGTGTCTTGAAGGGGTTAAGAATAAATAAATGGGGGGTGGCATCACTTCATCATGATCTACAGGGATTAGCCAGTGATCACATAGTAGGGGGCTATAGAGCTCCCTATAAAATAGTAATGCCCTTCGTCCTCTTCCTCTTTGGACCCTGCAGCTTGGCGTCTTTCCCCCACTCCCTCTCTTGATTTGACTCCTTAATGACACGACCAATTTTTGTTTTTTCATATTCGTTTATTACTCCCCGCCTTCCAAAAGCCATCACTTTTTTTATTTTTTCGTCGGCATAACCGTATGAGAGCTTGTTTTTTATGGGACAAGTTGTCATTTTTTATGGTACCATTTAATGTATCTGATAATGTACTGGGAAACTGAAAAATTAATTATTTGTGGGGTGGAATGAGCAAAAAAAAGCTAATGCGCCATTTTCAGGGGGATTTCGTTTTTACGGCGTCTATCGTGCGGTAATAACTACATGTTCACTTTATTCTACGGATAAATACGATTACGGCGATACTGAATGTATATTTTGTAATGTTTTACCACTTTGTAAAACTATTTGTTAAAAAGATTTGTTTTGCGTCTCCAAAATCTGAGAGACTTAATTTTTTTTATGGTTCCGTAGATTGAGCGATGTGAGGGCTTCGATTTTGCGAGGTGAGCTTTTGTTACCATTTTGGGGTACATGCGACTTTTTGATCAGTTTTTATTCCATTTTTTGGGGGAGCTAACGTGACCAAAAAAAAGCAATTTGGATGTTTTACATATTTGTTTTTCTTACAGTGTTCAGCGAGTGGGTTAGATAACATCAGATTGTAATAGTTCGGACTTGCAAACGCGGCGATATCAGTTATACTAACTTATTTTGTTTAACATTACTTTAGGGAAAAAATGGGAAGAGGGAATTTTTTAGAAATAGAAAAATATATATTTTTTGGGGATATTTATTTTACTTTTTTTAAATTCTGTTTAGTAGTCCCCCTAGTGGACTTGAACCAGTGATCATTGGATCGCTCACACGATCTACTGCAATAGTAACGTATTGCAGTTTATCGTGATTCTTACAGCCACCTATGAAGCCCTGCCGGAGAACAAAGATGGCAGACCCTTCATTAGGCCCCCAGGCTGCCATTATAACCAGCCGCATGCCGCTATAGCATCGTGGGGGGACAATGGCACGTCGGAGGGGGTCGTCCCTCTCATTCTAATGCGTTAGATGCTGTTGTCGTGATTGACTTTGGCATCTAATGGGTTAAACAGGCAGACTCAAAGTGATATTTGATTCTGTCCATTGCAGTGCGGTGTTGGCTATATTACACAACCATTACCCGCTAAGTATGGAGTGACCCCAGCCCGTGATCTCGCTCCATACTTCCCTTCAACGACTGCCATGTACATGTATGTGACATCTTGTTAAGGAGTTAAATGTCATTTTGTTGATAATTGATTCAGAGTTTTTATGTTCATCCTGTTTTGATCATTTTCTTCTGTTCCAGACGTCACAGCGGCGGTTCTAGGAGGATCTTGTCTCTCCCGTTCGTGAAATCACCCGGAAACAACTGGAGCATGCCCATCGCGCCTGCAATGTTCTGGCACCCGGGGTGACCTGTTTATCTTGCAATGTGTTTATCCAACCAGCGGACATAATAATAATAAAAGCTGGGGCCGACCCCCACTTTACCCCACATCTTGGTCTGAGTCCCAGTTATTTCATATAAATGTTAGAGGTTGTGTTATGTGGGGGTGATGCCTTCATTGGTCCTGTCAGTCTTCTTTTACCAAATGTAATCCCCTGTGATACAATGCTGTCACCCAAAACAACATGGAAAAATCAATGGAGGGGGGTAAATAGTTTTTATTAGCACAGTATAACAGATGACCTTACATTGACCTCTGTGAAAAAAAACGCTAAAATGTCACTACATCAATGACTTATGTTCTGGGGTCTGCGAAGCGCATAGCAGAAATAAGTTCATAGCAGATACTAAACCATGGCAGCTCCAGAGCAGAACTGACCTTACTGTGACATCACGATGACATCACTGAGCTATGATGTCACAGAGAGCTGAGAATTTGGGAATTCCCCTGACAGCAGCAGAACTGACCTTACTGTGACATCATGATGACATCACTTAACTATGATGTCACAGAGAGATGATGGGAGGTTATAAATATTCCCCTGACAGCAGCCCGGTCTTTCTTTCTGTGAATTGACACAGAGTGTGATTTGCTAATTTATTGGCGACTTTTCACTATTATGGAAATCAACGGATTGGGATTCTTCCCCATCTTCTTGGCCTTTTGGTGTGTGGCCTGGCTCTCTGGTGGCTACACCCTGACTGTGATCAAGGACCATGCCCCCCCACTGATGTACATCAGGTAAGATGGAGAATTACACGACTCTTATTTTATAGTTTGGGAATGTATAAGGTAATTACTTAATTATGGAGGAAATATCTAATAACAAAATGGCTTCCATTACCCAGAGGGGCTGCAAGAGGACAGAGAAACGCATCCCCTCATCCCTATAGATTATTATCAGACTGCTGATTATTAAGATTAAACAATTATGAAAATTTTTCGATATTATTTAACATTGACTTTTTCTTTTTCGTTTCACAGTGAAACGGGAAATTTCTTTCCCGAAAATATCCTGTTTAGAATAGGATTCGTAGGAATGGCCATTGCCTGTAAGTAAATATCACAGAAGTGATTATAATATGTTCTTACTTCTGGGGGATGGCGGGTTATTATAAAATGTCTTATATCTGATTATATTACTCTGGGGTCAAACCTACATTTATTTTTATAAAAATTTGATTACTACGTCAGTGAGAGACGCAGGCCGGTTGCTAGGGACACATTGCTGGACAAGACTGTGGTTGTTAGGTAGTGTTTCCCTAGCAACCAGACTGTCAGACATGACTCAGACTTGGCATCAGTCCCGCCCTGTCCCTATCTCAGCCTGCAGCAGTAATCAGATTATTCTAAATAATAAATAAAGTTTTGTTAATCTCAATTGATAATAATAGTCCGGATCAGACGATGCAGATAAATGTTCCCGTCCATTATTGTAGGTTTCTTGTTGGGTTTAGCGCTTGGTCCGCGCTTCATAGATGTTATTAGGTTGTTTTACACGTGGTACAGGATTTATTTGGCTCATTTTCTCTTTTTCAGCTCTGGGTCTGACGTTTCTACATTACAAGTTCATCATGCTCCATGCTGAAGCCTTTGGGCCTCGTCAGACCTTGGTTCAAAAGATCCTCCTGGCAATTGGATGGTCATCATGCGTTGGGACGGCCGTGATGGCTATGTTTTCGGTAAGTTAATAAATGTTTTATGTTAATAGGGTTGTCCCATCTGCCCTAAATAGGGACCCGCTGGCAATCAGCTGATCACTGTGTTTCCGGCAGCTGAACCCCTGGTCATCATGATCAGCGGTTATCACCGTGTGGCCACACATTAAATTGGTAATACATGGCTTATTCGAATGAATGGACGACCATGTAGTAGATGTGTGTCTGCTCCATCTAACAGAGAGGAGTCCCAAGCAGGAGACCAGCCTCTATATCCATTATGTCTCTGTGGTTATTATATCAGAACACGTTATTTAGGATTTATTGGGAAGTTCTGAGGGTAAGTTAGTGATTAGTTCCATAAGATTTGCTGTAACCTCTGTCTTCTTGTTTTCTAGACCTACCGTTATCCAATGACTCACCGGATTTGCGCTTTCATTGCATTCGGGTTTGGCAGCCTTTACAACCTTTGGCAGTCCATACTCCTCTACAAAGTGCCCGAAAGCCGAAGAGTCATCAGCCATTTCAGACTGGCGTCCTGTATAATGGCCGTGACCTTAGTGGTTTTCTGTATCCTTTCTTAAATAATATTTGAATGGAATCCAACCGTACTTGTCTTTAGGTTCACATGTAGGAAACATCAGATCCTGAGGTGATCATTTCCCTTTATTTTCTGATCTCCGCCGTCAGATGGCGACATGCTGGTGTAACACAGCGCCATCTGGTAACATTGTTCAGCTTCTTGCAGGAAGATACTGAATAGAAAGCAGCGGTACTGTCCTTGCTATACTGTATATGTATTATATTAACATTTATCTTACATAAAAGTGTAGTAAATTGTATAGGACACTTACTAAACATAATAAACGTTATTTTCCTATATAATAACCCACCAGTCATTGGAAGTAGGGTATCCGTATACACCTACCTGTGCGCTGGAGATCAATGTGTAAAGGTATGTACAGTATATCTCATACATAAGTTATTGACATGCTGAGCCGCTGGTACAAACCAGTGAACGTAAAATTCCTTTAATCCGGCACTAATGAGATTATCAATAATTCTGGAATATTGTATAGATTTCATTTGCACCCCTAGAAGCCGTTCTATAGGAAAACAATTGGACCTATAATCTTTGTGCTTATTCTCAGCATCATGGTGGTCGTGACGTCCGCAATGTAATGGATGTGGTGTCACATGACAATGGGTCAGGTCCGTTTTGCATCGCCGTCAGTCGCATGACTCCATGCAATAAACATGAATGCAGCAAAACCTCGCCCCGGTTGGAAAGTTCTTGTTTTGTGCAACTTTTAATGTATACATTTTGATATTTTTTTCACAGATCAGTGAAATGACAGCAAAGATCATGGAGTGGTCGATGTTGGTCCTCATGCTGGTGAATGTATTGAGCTACTATCAGAATATGCAGGTCAGTAGACGTCACCTCATTATCACCTCGTATACCGGACCTCATAATAACATTATTATTCATCTCTACAATCATGGGGTTTATAATGTGGATATGTGTTTCTTTTCTTAGAGTTTATCTATAACAATAACCTGGAAAAGCTTCACCATCTCCAAGAGGGAGAAGAACCAGGACTCTGGAGTATAAAGAGGACCATCGTGGACGGTGACGTGAGACGGTTTCATCAGACCACACAGATGCCTGTCTGTTTTAAAGAAACACTATGGGCCGGTCACTAACGGCTTAAAAGGGGATCCCGCCCCATAAATGTGAGGAAATAACCAGTCCACTACCCACCCTCTGCCCCCTTGGACCTTGCCCAGACAATGATGACTACTGCCACTGGGTTCAGCTGTTATGGTCACTACTGTCTCCATTATCATCTAATAATGTTTTAGAAATATTAGAAGATTTGTCCATATAGTTACAGGTTTACTTTCTCTTATTTCCAGTTTTATACAATGATGTGGAATGGCGCGCCACAGCCAAGCAGTTATCACATCCCAAACTGCAGAAGATCTGGAGATGGCGACCAAGTGCCAAGACATCCACCATCTCCGACCTTTCTCCCAAATATCATCTTACATCAGGGAGGACGAACTACAAGAACCGTTTATAAACAGTGGACACTAGAGGTGGAATGGCACGTCACAGCCGAGCAGGAACTTCTCTGGGAACATCCTAAACTGATGAACTCCAGAGATGGCGACCAAGTGCCAAGACGTCCATCAGCTCCAACCTTTCTCAAAAAAAAAATCTTACAAACGGGGAGAAAGATCTGCAAGAACCGTTTATGACCAGCGGACTCTACAGCGAGGTGGAATGGCACGTCACAGCCGAGCAGGAACATCTCAAACTGCAGAGGCTCCAGAAATACAACCAAGTGCCAAGACATCCACCACCTCCAACCTTCCTCCCAAATATCATCTTACCACAAGGAGAAAGAAGCAGCGGACTGTTTACTATCCTCATGGTCCTTGTTTGTTGGCTTATAAAACGGTTTAGTAAAGTCATTTTCTACCACCTGAAACCTGTTTTTGTCTTCATTACTGTCAATAATAATCCTGAGTCTTCCATAGATCTGTCCTCATGAACCTGGAGGAATAAGAACGTCTCAATGTTTTTGTAGCAAAATTATGATTTATGAAAAAAATAAATATATATTTTTTACACTATAAGGCTATGTTCACACGGTGTATTTTGCAGAAGGAATATCTGCCTCAAAATTCAGTTTGGAAGTTTGAGACAGATTTTCCTCCCCCTGCACGCCGATTTCCGAGGAGTTTCTCGCGGCGTTATTCGCCCGCGGCCATTGAGCGCTGTGGGCATAAAAAACAGCGGAATACGCTTTCTCTGCCTCCCATTGAAGTCAATGGGAGGTCAGAGGCGGAAGCGCCCGAAGATAGGGCATGTCGCTTCTTTTTCCCTCGAGGCAGTTTTACTGCTCGCGGGAAAAAGACGCCGACGCCTCCCATTGAAATCAATGGGAGGCATTTTCGGGCCATTTTTGCCGAGTTTTGCGACACGGTTTCCGCGTCAAAAAACTAGGCAAAATACTCCGTGTGAACATAGCCTTAGACGTACATTTTATCAATAAAAAAATCTTGCTACAAAATGTGTACACGTGATAGTCTGGCCCCTTATTAACCCCTCTGATCTGTATGATTGATGCAGGGTGGGGAGGGAGTTCGATCACGATGTGAATATTGCATTCAGCTTCCCGTCAGCGGCAGGAAACACCACTAGAGCGTGTGGAGGAGGGTAAACCATTAGACTACCAAGGAGGAGGCAATTTACCTTTTCCTTACCCAAGACCACCAGGGAATCAAATACTGACCCCTCTATGTAATGTACGGATGTGCAAGTTCCACCAGAGAGATGCTCTTTATAGGTGAGGGTAGTGGCATAGTTATAGGGGTCACAACGGTCGTCCCTGTTCTTACACAGCGCTGACCGTGCTGGTCTCGCCTCCAACGGAATTTGCATCCGCAGGACACACATTCAGTGGGGTTCAATGCTGGAGCCTTTCTCCAGCATTCACTGTGCCGCGATGTAGTGACGTTATCGCGCCTGTCTGCGCCGAGTCACTCACAGCACAGACCGGAGGGGAAGGATCCTCCACCCATCGTGGGAACGGGAATAGGTAATTAATTGTTATTATTTTTCTATTAGGTACATACTTATGGGGGCATTATAGAGGGTATGTGAGGGGGGCTCATATGGTAGCTGCTGAGGGGGCATTATACTGAATGAGACAGCTATAGGGGGCATTATACTGTAGGGGGGCATTATACTGTATGGGGCAGCTATGGGGGCATTATACTTTATGTGGCAGCTATGGAGGGCGTTATACTGTATGGAGGTATCATACTGTATGGGGCAGCTATGGAGGGCTTAATACTGTATGGGGGCATTATACTGTATGGGGCAGCTATGGGTTGCATTATACTGTATAGGGGCATTATACTTTATGGGGCAACTATGGGGGCATTATACTTTATGGGGCAAATATGGGGGCAATATACTGTATGGGGGCATTATGTTGTATGTGGAAGATATGAGCGGCAATATACTGTGGGGGCAGCTATAGGG
This sequence comes from Rhinoderma darwinii, assembly GCF_050947455.1. Taxonomy (NCBI): domain Eukaryota; kingdom Metazoa; phylum Chordata; class Amphibia; order Anura; family Rhinodermatidae; genus Rhinoderma; species Rhinoderma darwinii. The sequence continues at coordinate 447,760 of NW_027461833.1, forward strand.
GCATTATACTGTATGGGGCAGCTATGGGGGCATTATACTGTATGGGGGCATTATACTGTGGGGGCAGCTATAGGGACATTACATATTGGGGGCAGCTATGGGGCATTAAACTGGTGGTCAGCTATAGGGGCATTATATTGTTTGGGGGCATTATACGGTTAGGGCAGCTATAGGGGGCATTATAGTGTGGGGGCATTCATGAGGTCTGTCGGGCATAAGGGTGCGCAGGGGTCTGGTGGTGTTGGGGAGGAGTAGGGGGGTCCAAGCTGAATTCTTGCACCAGGGACCATGAGCCTTAGCTACGCCCCTGGGTGAGGTTATTAATGGGTGAGGGTCCTGAAGGGCATCCAGTGCACAGTGACTGTTAGGGGAGAAAGGTTTAAATGTGGTTTTAATTTATGTGCAGATTGTGAAGGGGTTAATAAAGTTTTCTCCTCTTCCATTATCTCTAATTAGCATATGGGTGCAACATATAAAGAAGCTTACCCTTCTATGCTGTCTGAGGGTACTGGCCACACTCATGGGCCAATAGAGAGAGGTTTTGTACTGGACTTTGCCCACAAGCAAAGGGCTTAAATTGTCTGCTTTATAGTGCGGCTTCCTCTTTTCACTGGGATCCTGGAGGCGAGTTTTGAGGTACCGCTGCCCTGTCCAGAACAGAGTGCCATGGCTGCTGCTGATGGTGATTTAATGACAGCCTTTAGGGCTCGTATCCTAACAGAAGGGAAAGGTTGGCTCAGCCACTTCCTTGATGAGACGGCTTCCCCACCCACTTCTATTGATTTTCCACACACTTTCTATTACCGCTGCGGTGATGCAGCAGAATGCTCAGGCACCGATCATACCGATGACGACTCCGGTGGTCCCCTTACCATCCCCATCCACTTCAACTGGTACTTGTGAGTTCCCATACACTGGGGCCTGGGGTGCGTGGGGTTAATGACTCTGAGGAATTATCCACCTTAAAAACTGTCTTAGGGGCCGTTCACATATGTCTGGTGTCAGCTTCAGTTTACCACCCGGTGTGTTGAAGAAAAGCAGGAGGCAAACTGATGCTAGAACGGATGCCATAGCTTTCTATGGGATCTGTTCTGGCACAGGGCATATCAGTTTTGGCGCCGTACGGTGCCGGACCTCCCTGGGAGCTGGATCCCATGGAGGTCCGGCGCCGTATCCTATCTATTTTAATTGTGGTCGGATGAACGCCAGGTGCTGCCGCATCCACCTTTCGGCAGCACCCGGCGGGAAGGTGGTCGTGAGCTAGGAGCGGAATCCTCTGTCATAGTATTGCTGGGGATTCCGCTCCAGGTGGAACCCCTGACGACTACCCTCCCCCCGTCCCGGATTCAACGGGACAGTACCCGATTCCGGGCGGTGTGCCCGCTGCTCTGTGCGCCTGGGGGTATGTCTAGCTGTCAACTGTGATCAGGTCCCTGCTTGAGAATTAGTTCAGAGTGGAGGAGCAGAGGGAGCTCCTCCGCTCACCGAGAATTCCCCTGGGCACAGCGCTACTTTAACCCTTTCATGCCAACAATCTGTATAGCCACGTCCTTTTCGTACATAGCAGAAAAAGAAAGTTGGAGCCAGCGCTGGAAGTGGTTAATCTGTTAAAAACGGGAAACTTCTTCCAAGTTTTAATGTTACTTTGGTAAAAACAAATGGACAACAAAATAATGATGATGGGCGGGTAATGTCCAAAGTACAGAGGGTGATGAGGAGATAGTTTACTTTGAAACGCAATTAACCAACCAATTATGAGATCGACTGGCTACAAAAGGTCTAGACTGCATAGTCAGACAAACTACAAGCCATGACTAAGGACCCAGCAGGGGTCTGAAACGCGTAGGCTACCGCCTATCTCCTCATCACCCTCTGTACTTTGGACATTACCCGCCCGTCATCATTATTTTGTTGTCCATTTGTTTTTACCAAAGTAACATTAAAACTTGGAAGAAGTTTCCCGTTTTTAACAGATTAACCACTTCCAGCGCTGGCTCCAACTTTCTTTTTCTGCCATTTCCAATGCGTGTGCCGACACGAGGATCCGTGCGCTGACTACCATACCTGTGACAAGGTGAGCTGAAGGAAATTACCCCCCCCCCTTTTTTCCTTTTCGTACATACCCTGTGCAGCCAGGGCGTGAATATACAGATCACTGTTCCAGCTGGCATAGCGCTGTGAAAAGCGCTCGGACGCCGGCTGTGTCAGTGTCTGCGGGTTTGTGCAGCACCGACGTTAATTTACAGTGGGTGTTAAAAGCGCGATCCGGGTGTCTAAGAGTAGTGCTGACACCCGGATCGCGCTGTTATCCCCTGCCTCTGGTCCCGGAGACATGACCGGGACCTGATTGGTTCAGGTCTTGATCGTGTGATCGCAGGGAAAGTTTGTTGTAGCAACAAATTGGAAAGTTTGTTGCTACAACAAACTTTCCCGAGGACCGATTGCGGGTGCTGCCGTCAGTTGCATGGCAAAACCGGAGGCCATACAACAGCCTCCGGTCTATCATTCTACGGACCAGCTGATCCTCATAGGCTTCCTGTCAGTGTGACTGTCAGCGTTGCACTGACAGTTTATAATACGTTACACTACCTATGTAGTGTAATGTATTATAGCAGCCATCAGTGCTGCAGGTCTTCAAGTAAAAAAAAAAAAAAGTAATAAAAATGTTTTATACAAGTGTAAAAACAAGTTATAAGCTACAAAAAATGCTTTTTTTTTCCTATAATAAGTCTCTTATTATAGGAAAAAAATAAACCGTTAAAACAGTACACATATTTGGTATCACCGCGTTCGTAACGCCCCCAACTATAAAACAATGATATTATTTTTCCCGCACGGTGAACACCGCAAAAAATAATTAAAAAACAATACTAGCATCACTTTTTTTTTGTCAATCACCCCTCCCAAAATATAGAATAAAAAGTGATTAAAAATTTGCATGCAGCCCAAAATAATACCAATAAAAACTACAACCCGTCCCGCAAAAAACAAGCCCTTACACAGCTTTTTTGGACTGAAAAATAAAAAAATTACGGCTCTCAGAATATGGTGACACAAAAAATAAATAATTTTATAGAAAAGTGATTTTATTGCGCAAACGCCACAAAACGTAAAAAAACTATATCGCCGTAATCGTACCGACATGCAGAATAAAGTAAAATGTCATTTATAGCGCACAGTGATTACTGTAAAAAAAAGGACAAAAACATTGTCAAAATGTATGTTTTTTTTTGTCACTTTGCTTGCCAAAAAAATCAAATAAAAAGTGATCAAAAAATCACATGTACCCTAAAATGGTACCAATGAAAACTACAGATTGTAACGTAACAAATAAGCCCTCACACGGCTCCGGTGGAAAAAACAAACAAACAAGTTCTGGCGCTCAGAATATAGCGACAGAAATTGTGCAGTGTCCAAAAGCGGATAAGATCGGGCACCATTTATCAGTGCGACACCGGCCACAAGTCTATGAGTTTTTTATTTACCCCCTTATTATGCCCTGATGTACTCTGCCCAGCTTACATATACCCCCACATTATAAACTGAAATACCAGCAAAACCCCAAACAGAACTATTACCAAGCAAAATCTGCGCTCCAAAAGCCAAATCCCTTTCTGAGCTCTGCCATGGGTCCAAACAGCAGTGTATTACCACATATGGGGTATTGCCGTAATCGGGAGAAATAGCTTGACAAGTTTTGGGGTGCTTTTTATTCTTTATTCCTTGTAAAAATTACATTATATTTTTTCAGAAAAAATGTAGATTTTAATTTTTACAGACATATTCCAATAAATATAGCAAAAGACCTGTCTGGTCAAGATGCTAACTATACCCCTAGATAAATTCCTTGAGGTGTGTAGTTTCCCAAACCACTTTTGTGGAGATTCCACTGTTTTGGCACCACAAGACCTCTTCAAACCTGACATGGTGCCTAAAATATATTCTAAAAAAAGGAGGCCCCAAAATCCACTGGGTGCTCCTTTGCTTCTGAGGCCGGTGCTTCAGTCCATTATCATACTAGAGCCACATGTGGGATATTTCTAAAAACTGCAGAATCTGGGCAATAAATATTGAGTTGCATTTCTCGGGTAAAACCTTCTGTGTTACAGAAAAAAAGGTATTACACATTAATTTCACCAAAAAAAATTACATTTGTAAATTTCACCTCTACTTTGCTTTAATTCCTGTGAAACGCCTAAAGGGTTAATAAACTTTCTGAATGCTGTTTATAATACTTTGAGGGGTGCAGTTTTTAAAATGTGGTGATTTATGGGGTCTATCTAGTACATAAGGCCCTCAAAGCCACTTCAGAACTGAACTGGTCCTTGACAAAATATTCTTTTGAAATTTTCTTGAAAATGTAAGAAATTGCTGCTAAAGTTCTAAGCCTTGTAACGTCCTAGAAAAATAAAATAATGTTCAAAAAACAATGCAAATATAAAGTAGACATATGGGGGATGTCAATTAACAACCATTTTATGTGATATTACTATCTATTTTACAATGGAGATTACATTTAAAATTAGAAAAATTATAATTTTTGCAAATTTTCTTTAAATTTTGGCGTTTTTCACAAATAAGCTACGAATTTATTGACCAAATTTTTCCACTAACATAAAGTAAAATATATCACGAGAAAACAATCTCTGAATCGCTTGGATAGGCAAAAGCATTCCAGAGTTATTACCACATAAAATGACACATGTCAGATTTGAAAAAATGGGGCTGGTCATTGAGGCATCGACGACCCTTGGTCCTGAAAGGGTTAAGTGCTGTGCTCGGGGGAGCCCTTGACATCATTGTCCATATATGGACAGTGATGTCAGTGGCTACTGATTGAGCGGAATCCCCGTTGCCGATGATCTGGTCGGGGATTCCGCTCCTAGGGGAAACCCCTGAGGTTACTGTCTATATATGGACATTGATGTAAGGGGGCTCCTCCTGGAGTGGAATCCCCGGCCAGAGTCGGCAATGGGGATTCCGCTCAAGGAGTAGCCGTCAGCGATGCTTTGGCCGGGGATTCCATTTAGGGAGTAACTCCTGACATCACTGTCCATATATGGACAGTGGCGTCAGGGGGTCCTCCGAGAGGGAATCCCCGGCCACAGCGTTGGCGATGCTCTGGCCGGGGATTCCTCTGCTGGAGGGAGCTTCAGTGGTGCTATCTACAGGGGAAGGGGGATAGCACTATATACAGTGGGGGTGGCGCTATCTACAGGGGGACGCTATGTTGCACAATCTACATGGGGCGCTATGTGGCACAATCTACATGGGGCGCTGTGTGGCGCCATCTACAGGGGGCTGTGTGACATCATATACAGGGGGTACTGTGGCATTGTATATAATGACACAGTACCCCCTGTATATATTGGCGCAGTACCCCCTGTATATAGAGGGCATTGCGGCATTATCTACAGGTGCATGTGTGGCACTATATACAGGGGCATGTGGGGCACTATATAAAGGGGGGTGTGGCACTATATTAAGAAGTCACTGTGGCATTATCTACAGGGGTGTGTGGCACTATATACAGAGGGCACTGTGGGTATCTGTAAAGGTGCCAAAAACAATCTACTCCTTGAAGATATAGTGAGTGTTTGGCGTCTTTTCAGGCTCCCATGGCTGCTTCGTAGACCTGATCTGAGGTCAGTGGACGGCAGCTGCCTTCTGGGCTCTCTTTTGGCGCCGGCCTTAGCGCTGCACTGAATATGACACACGTGATATTACAATGTGTGTGTCAGACTTCAGTGTAGCGCCAAGGCCGGAGCAGAGAAGGAGAGCCCTGACATGGAACACAAGAAGTATCTAATCTATCATGTATCTAATCTATCACAAACTATGGCACATTTTCAGACCCTGGACCACCTTTTTGGTGAACCATTGTGGTAAAAACGGATGTTAAATACTGATGGTAAGAAACTGATGACAACTGACGCTTTTGTAGTAAAAATTGTGAAAAAGCCTGATGGCGACTCATACGTTTTTGCATCAGTTGTAATCACTTGAGAGACAAAAAAAAACTGATGCTGATGCAACTGATACATGTGAACGCAGCCTTAGAGAAGCTCTCCACCCCTAACGCAGTCTCTGCTAGTAAAGCGGCTCCGCCGGTAATGGCAGGGTACATATGCTGGAAAATTACAACATCTGCAGCTGAGTGCTGGAGGAACTATCTCTCACTGACAGTAGATGGCGCTGTGGTAACTATTAGTTGTTATCCCTGTGCAGCTCCTCTGGTGATGATGTGTTATCTCTGGTATTCTCCATCTTGATGTTGTTACTGATGTCGGTTGCTGTCTGTCCCAGTCTTATTCTCCCACAATGTCTGACTGCTGCTGAAAGCTGCAAATACTGCAACAGGTTCTGGGCCCAGACGAGGAGCAGAACAGCTCAGTGACCCGACTGATAGCAGGAATCACCCCGAGGTCTCACCTCCTGAATACAGGAGACATATAAGGAAGATGGCGGCAGCTCAGAGCTGACACTGACAGCCGCCTAACTGAGCCCTGACAATCACCAGCAATGGAAGGTTAAAGTGGAAATGTCACTATCCAGAGAGGACGTGTGGGGGCCATTACTGCAGGGACCAGAGAGCAATTATCAGGACTGGGACCAGATAAATAGACAGGGACCACCATAAAGTTATTATACTGTATACCCCTAGATTGCCCACTGCCCGAGATCCTGGTTAGGTAGCAATGACACCTCTCATTTAGAATTTGGTAGGTAGGTAGGGTATCCCCACTTTTAAATACAGCAGGGTCACTGGTGGACGCTCCGCTCCTATTGTTCAGTTGAAATATAAAAAAAAACAACTACGGTCATCAGACCTGTCATCGCCTGTCATCAGACCCGTCATCGCCTGTCATTGCCTGTCATCAGATCTCTCATCGGCTGTCATCATCTGTCATCAGACCTGTCATCGCCTGTCATCAGACCTGTCATCAGACCTGTCATCGCCTGTCATCAGACCTGTCCATCGCCTGTCATCTGACCTGTCATCAGACCTGTCATCGCCTGTCATCAGACCTGTCATCGCCTGTCATCAGACCTGTCATCAGACCTGTCATCGCCTGTCATCAGACCTGTCATCGCCTGTCATCAGACCTGTCATCGCCTGTCATCAGACCTGTCATCATCTGTCATCAAACCTGTCATCGTCTGTCATCAAACCCGTCATCAGACCTATCATCAGACCTGTCATCGCCTGTTATCTGACCTGTCATCAGACTTGTCATCGCCTGTCATCTGACCTGTCATCGCCTGTCATCTGACCTGTCATCGCCTGTCATCAGACCTGTCATCGCCTGTCATCAGACCTGTCATCGCCTGTCATCAGACCTGTCATCGCCTGTCATCAGACCTGTCATCGCCTGTCATCAGACCTGTCATCAGACCTGTCATCGCCTGTCAGAAACTGACTCTGAACCCCCCGTCAGCGCGGATGAGTCGCAGGTCCTGCTATGCCCGGATTATCACGGGTAGCTGCAGATAATTATAGCCCCAAGTGCCTGATTTTACAGCCTCCTCAGGTATCAATTTGATGCCACAGGTTCGAGGCCATTGATTCGAGCAACGTATCCACATCAGACATGACAGCGCTGCAAAAGCTGCACGACAGCTCCAGTCTGAACAGCAGCTTATTTCTGCTGAGGAAACGGTATAAAATGAGACCCAACATAGAGAAAGATATAAATGCAGCGCTGGAGGCGGCACAACATGAATAGAAGGTTACATTATAGGTATCGCCGCGTTCACAACGGCCTGAACGATGAAAATATCGCATTATTTACCGCACGGTGAACACCGTAAAAAAATAAATAAAACACAATGACAGCATTTTATTTTTTTGTCGTCTTGTCTCAAAAAAAATTAAATAAAAAGTGATGAATAAGTCGCGAGTAACGCAGAATTGCACCAATAGAAACGACAGTTCGTCACGCATAAAACAAGTCCTCCCGCAGCGATATCAACCGGAAAATAAAAAAGTTACGGCTGTCAGAAAATGGCGACACCAAAACAGGATTTTTATTGTGGGAAAATAGTGAAACGTAAAAAAACGATATAAATTTGGTGTCGCTGTAATCGTATCGCCCCGCAGAATAAAGGTCACATGTTGTTTATACCGCACGGTGAACGCTGTAAAAAAGAAGAAACAAAACTGCGCTAGAATTGCTGTTTTTTGGTTTCCTCATCTCCCAAAAAATATAATAAATAGCGATAAAAAAAATTGTATTTACCCCAAAATGGAACCAATAAAAATGACAGCTCGTTCCCCAACAACCGATCCCTCGCACAGCGCCGTCACCGGAAAATAACACATTATGACTCTCAGAACGCAATCACGCTGAATGACGGCCCAGACTCATATTTTAGGTCCAGTCGTTTTTCACTAATTACCCCACATCATCATTTACTGGACCCCACAGGTGACCCCGTAGATGCAGCGGAGATGAGGAAACTTTAGGGCCTTGTGCGGCTTATAGGACTAATGAAGAAGTCACATATAAGGCGATACTGGAGCGCAGATATTCTGTATAATCCCCAATAATCCCGGCCTGTGCATGAAGTGACCCCACCAATCCATGGATATTCACCCCATTATTACATCATCCTATTACCCTGATGTACTCCGCCCAGCTTACATATACCCTGATGTACTCCACCCAGCTTACATATACCCTGATGTACTCCACCCAGCTTACATATACCCTGATGTACTCCTCACAGCTTACATATACCCTGATGTACTCCTCACAGCTTACATATACCCTGATGTACTCCGCACAGCTTACATATACCCTGATGTACTCCTCACAGCTTACATATACCCTGAGGTACTCCGCCCAGCTTACATATACCCTGATGTACTCCGCACAGCTTACATATACCCTGATGTACTCCGCCCAGATTACATATACCCTGATGTACTCCGCCCAGCTTACATATACCTTGATGTACTCCGCCCAGCTTACATATACCCTGATGTACTCCTCACAGCTTATTTATACCCTGATGTACTCCGCCCAGGTTACATATACCCTGATGTACTCCTCACAGCTTACATATACCCTGATGTACTCCGCCCAGCTTACATATACCCTGATGTACTCCACCCAGTTTACATATACCCTGATGTACTCCGCACAGCTTACATATACCCTGATGTACTCCGCACAGCTTACATATACCCTGCTGTACTCCGCACAGTTTACATATACCCTGATGTACTCCGCACAGTTTACATGTACCCTGATGTACTCCGCACAGTTTACATATACCCTGATGTACTCCGCCCAGTTTACATATACCCTGATGTACTCCGCCCAGTTTACATATACCCTGATGTACTCCGCCCAGCTTACATATACCCTGATGTACTCCGCACTGTTTACATATACCCTGATGTACTCCGCACAGTTTTACATATACCCTGATGTACTCCGCACAGTTTACATATACCCTGATGTACTCCGCACAGTTTACATATACCCTGATGTACTCCGCACAGTTTACATATACCCTGATGTACTCCGCCCAGCTTACATATACCCTGATGTACTCCGCACAGCTTACATATACCCTGATGTACTCCGCACAGCTTACATATACCCTGATGTACTCCGCACAGCTTACATATACCCTGATGTACTCCGCACAGTTTACATATACCCTGATGTACTCCGCCCAGTTTACATATACCCTGATGTACTCCGCACAGCTTACATATACCCTGATGTACTTTGCCCAGCTTACATATACCCTGATGTACTCCGCACAGTTTACATATACCCTGATGTACTCCACCCAGCTTACATATACCCTGATGTACTCCGCACAGTTTACATATACCCTGATGTACTCCTCCCAGCTTACATATACCCTGATGTACTCCGCCCAGCTTACATATACCCTGATGTATTCCGCACAGTTTACATATACCCTGATGTACTCCGCCCAGCTTACATATACCCTGATGTACTCCGCCCAGCTTACATATTCCCTGATGTACTCTGCACAGTTTACATATACCCTGATGTACTCCACCCAGCTTACATATACCCTGATGTACTCCGCACAGCTTACATATACCCTGATGTACTCCGCACAGTTTACATATACCCTGATGTACTCCGCCCAGTTTACATATACCCTGATGTACTCCGCACAGCTTACATATACCCTGATGTACTTTGCCCAGCTTACATATACCCTGATGTACTCCGCACAGTTTACATATACCCTGATGTACTCCGCCCAGTTTACATATACCCTGATGTACTTTGCCCAGCTTACATATACCCTGATGTACTCCGCACAGTTTACATATACCCTGATGTACTCCACCCAGCTTACATATACCCTGATGTACTCCGCACAGTTTACATATACCCTGATGTACTCCGCCCAGCTTACATATACCCTGATGTATTCCGCACAGCTTACATTTACCCTGATTTACTCCGCACAGCTTACATATACCCTGATGTACTCCGCCCAGCTTACATATACCCTGATGTACTCCGCCCAGCTTACATATACCCTGATGTACTCCGCACAGTTTACATATACCCTGATGTACTCCGCCCAGCTTACATATACCCTGATGTACTCCGCACAGTTTACATATACCCTGATGTACTCCGCACAGCTTACATATACCCTGATGTACTCCGCACAGCTTACATATACCCTGATGTACTCCGCCCAGCTTACATATACCCTGATGTACTCCTCACAGCTTACATATACCCTGATGTACCCCGCACAGCTTACATATACCCTGATGTATTCCGCACAGCTTACATTTACCCTGATTTACTCCGCACAGCTTACATATACCCTGATGTACTCCGCACAGCTTACATATACCCTGATGTACTCCTCACAGCTTACATATACCCTGATTTACCCCGCACAGCTTACATATACCCTGATGTACTCCGCACAGCTTACATATACCCTGATGTACTCCTCCCAGCTTACATATACCCTGATGTACTCCGCACAGTTTACATTTACCCTGATGTACTCCGCACATATTACATATTCCCTGATGTACTCCGCACAGATTACATATACCCTGATGTACTCCGCCCAGCTTACATATACCCTGATGTACTCCGCACAGATTACATATACCCTGATGTACTCCGCCCAGCTTACATATACCCTGATGTATTCCGCACAGCTTACATTTACCCTGATTTACTCCGCACAGCTTACATTTACCCTGATGTACTCCGCCCAGTTTACATATACCCTGATGTATTCCGCACAGCTTACATTTACCCTGATTTACTCCTCACAGCTTACATATACTCTGATGTACTCCTCCCAGCTTACATATGTCAATACCTATACCAGACTGTGAAGACTACTAGTAAATCCAAAAAATGAGCGACACATAGCACAAATTATGTACCATGACAGTATAAAACAAACTTTATTGAAATGCAAATAACACATTGGCCATGAAGAGATAAAAACAGTATTGCACACAATTTAAAAAGGAGAGTGTGGAGGAACTGCGTAAATAATCCAAGTTATAAGCTAACACAATATAAACATCCTGTGATGTGGTAAAGTGCAGAGGTCTACATCCAAAGAGGATGTGTAATGAGTCAATTTGTTAAACTGCTGAAGAGGCTATAGATATACTATGCACCTAACCAAAGAGCACAACATTGTGCATACGTGTGAAAATACACGGCTACGACTGCACAATTGCACCCAAAAATTGCCCTACTTCATAAATTAAGAAGACTGCACAAACCCGTGGATTGCATGATGGATCTCACACAAGATAACTCCACACTGACCGCCCCCGACGCGCGTTTCGCCGTCAGCTTTCTCAAGGGGTATTGACTGCTGGGATAATGGTCACTTTAAGTATGAGATACAAAGGGAGGGGATTATGTCAATGTCCAATAGACACAAAGTGTGCACAGCATATGGGCATTATAATCACAGGCAAGGTTACACCTACCATGCTGCAGAGATCAGAGATGTGGACAGATGAAAGGAGCTGCACTTGTGTTTGCGGACGCCATTATGCCTCCGTTGCGCATGCGCACCGGCGTTCATCCGAGCGCTGGAAGTCATGCCCATAGACATCAGCCGCATCAGAGTACGCACTGCGCGTGCGCGCCGCAAAAGAACTAAAGGGAGGGACTGGCGTGGCCATACTTGTTATGTAGGGAGAGGTCAGTGGCCATCTTAGAGCCTGGCAAATATGCCAGAAGCCCAAACAAGGGACAATAGACGTATGCAAGCTAGGGATGCCGTATACATCGCTGAGACAGTTCACCCCGAAGGAGTAGAGACCATGTCTCAGCGATGAAACACAGCTGGCAAAGTTTAAAATAATCCCGAATACCAGGGTATATCCCAAGGCAGTTCATACATACTTTCTAGACGCCTATAGCACGCACATAAACATCACATATGAATATACATAAATACATATATGTGCATACACCAACACAAATATAAGAATCTATACTTTACAGGCATATATATATATCAATATAAAGAGTACCATACACTTTAAAAATTCACTTTCATTTACAATAAAAAACCATAATGGTAAAGATATATATTCGTGTATGCATAAGTATTGAAAATAAAAGAATAAATAAATAAAGTGAGGCTAATAGACAGAGAGTGAATACAGGTGAGTGAACACGCGTGCTCGTGACAGTGATAAAAAGAGAAAAATACAAAAGAAATAAAATATGTGAGAAGAGATGAGGACGGCACCTGAAAAACATAAAACCGCTGCTACTCATACACAAGTCTTACACACATTTTTTATGTGGATCATTGTATAATGTGCTGTATAAATCGACAAAAATAGGGACCTATATGAAAGTGTCAAAATACAGATCGTTGTAAAATGTGTTATATAAAAGGAGAAAAAATATACTTATCTGTGTACAGATATAAAAACAATATATGAAATAATAAATATGTAGTAACCTGAAATCCATCAATGTAGATGGTCTAATACATAATAATATATCCAACAATAAACATGGATTGACCTAAAATCCATATGTGTAAAAAAATATACTACATCATTACATATCCAATAATAAATATTTTGTGGAATAAAGTGCATATGTGTAAATATGATGTCATAATGAATTTGTTTCATAAAACATAAAACAAGTGAATTTGTGCATATTCAATATATATATAATATGCTATAGGGCATAAACATGAGCATGTAAATATATGAATTAGTGCACCCATAGTTCCATGTAATACTAAAAATATAAATAAGGTCGGTACACAAAGAAATATAGTATATACATGAAATAGATATGATATCGTGCAGAAATACAGACATACCAATATATAAATGAATATACCAATAGGCATATATAAGAATAAAAATAGAGCCGGTACGCATAAAAGTACCAATACCTACCCCTTGAGAAAGCTGAAGACATACCGAGACGCCAAATCCATATATAGAAAAGAAAAACAAGTATATAAATGCGTATACATAAGGTAACACTCCCATGCATACAGAGGGCCCGCATGTGGTAATAACCAACAGGAGAAAGGGGGAACAAGCCCACAATTTCCAAAGTTGAACATCATAGACAACCTCCACTATAGAACTGGACGAATGGACCATAGGTATCCATAACACCTGTAGAAAGATTAAGAATTTATTGGAAGATGGTATCAGATAATCAAAATATTCCAACCTGAGTGTACATGTTACACCAACAAAAAATAGCCTTACATATACCCTGATGTACTCCGCCCAGCTTACATATACCCTGATGTACTCCACCCAGCTTACATATACCCTGATGTACTCCACCCAGCTTACATATACCCTGATGTACTCCACCCAGCTTACATATACCCTGATGTACTCCGCACAGTTTACATATACCCTGATGTACTCAGCACAGCTTACATATACCCTGATGTACTCCGCACAGCTTACATATACCCTGATGTACTCAGCACAGCTTACATATACCCTGATGTACTCCGCACAGCTTACATATACCCTGATGTACTCCGCCCAGCTTACATATGTCCCCACATTATAAATTGAAATAACAGTAAAACCAAGCAAAATCTGCGCTTCAAAAGCCAAATTGTGGTCCAACTGAACCTGGCAGCGTGCCCAAACGGCAATTTATGACCACATATGGGGTATTACTGTATTCTGGAGAACCTGCTTAAATATTTATGGGGTGTTCGTCTACGATGGTACAAGCTGGGCACAACACATTGGGCACTGAAGTGGCATATCTGTGGAAAAGGGCAATATTCAATCTGCAACATCTATTGTGTACTAATTTTTTCAAAACACTTGTGGGGTCAAAATGCTCACTACCTTCTAGATGAATTCCTTGAGGGATGTAGTTTCCAAAATGGGGTAAGTTTTTTGGGGTTCCACTGTACTGATACTATAGCTCAATGCAACATGGTGTCAAAAAACGAATCTTGTAAAATCTCCACTCCACATACTAAATGGCGCTCCTTCCCTTTAGAGCCATTGCCTTACCCTGGAGAGAATGCTTTACAAACGTTGAGGTACTTTTCTCCTCTAGTCCTTGTGAAAATGCAAAATTTTGGGCTAGAACTACAACTTTTCTCAAAAAAAAATGACAATTTTTTTATTTTCACATCCCAATTCTAATAAATCCAGCAAAAACCTGTGTGGTCAAAATGCTCACTGCACCCCTAGATGAATTCCTCAATGGGTGTAGTTTCCAAAATGGGGTCTTTTTTGGGGTGTTTCCTTTGTTTTGGCACCACAAGACCTCTTCTAACCTGACATGGTGCCTGAAATATAATTTAAGAAAAGGAAGGCCCTAAAATCCACTGGGTGCTCCTTTTCTGCTGAGGCCGGTGTTTCAGTCCAGTACCCCACTAGGGCCACATGTGGGATGTTTCTAAAAACTGCAGAATCAGGGCAATAAATATTCCGTTGTGTTTCTCTGGTAAAAACCTTCAGTCTTACAGGAAAAATCGATTAAAATGGCATTTCTGCCCAAAAAAAATGGAATTTGCAAATTTCCCTTCCACATTGCTTTAATTCCTGTGAAACGCATAAAGGGTTAAGAAACTTTCTAAATACTGTTTTGAATACTTTAAGGGGTGCAGTTTTTAAAATGGGGTGATTTGTAGGGGTTCATAATATATAAGGCCCTCAAAGCCACTTCAGATCCGTTCTGTTCCCTAAAAAAATAGGCTTTTGACATATTCTTGAAAATGTGAGAAATTGCTGCTAAATTTATAAGCCTTGTAATGTCCCAGAAAAATAAAGGGATGTTTAAAAAATGATGCAAACATAAAGTAGACATATGGGAAATGTTTAGCCAACTGAGCAATAAACCCAAATATATCAGTGGTCCTAGTGACTAATAACTTAGACCAAAAAAGAAAAGAACAGTCACGACCAAATAATTGAAGAAATACAAAAAATCCTTTATTAAACTCAAATAGACAAATGCAAGCAGACAACATAGAACATATTAAAATAGCGTAACCCTCGCAAAATCAAAGATGGAATCAGAACACTAGCGCAGCAGGACAACCAAATAGTAATCCGGAAAAATTATCCCCCAAAAATGCTAAAGTGTCTAAGTCGTTTTCAAGCAGGCACTAAGTATAAAACTTTTGCACAGATAGGCATATACCAAAAAATAAATGTGAATACAATCAAGATAATGACATATGAACAGCAATATACATACACCTGCAGAGTACGGGAATAGCCGGGACTTCAAAGACCGGGGGTCCACTGCTGAACCCAACGCGCGTTTCGCAAATGCTTCGTATGGGGAAATATGGGAAATGTTGACTAATGACTATTTTGTGTGGTATTACTATCTGTCTTACCAGCAGATACATTTGACTTTAGAAAAATGACAATTTTTGCAATTTTTCTCTAAATTTTTGTGTTTTTCACAAAAACCTTTAATTTTTTCACTAACATAAAGTACAATATGTCACAAGAAAACAATCTCAGAATCGCTTGGATAGGTAAAAGCATTCCGGAGTTATTACCACATAAAGTGACACGTCAGATTTTATAAATGAGGCTCTGTCATTTGGTCCAAAACTTGCTGTGGCGGGAAGGGGTTAAAGCTACAGAGACAAAATATCAAAATAAGGAAAGAAGAGAATGTTTCAGGTGCAACAAACAGGGACACCTAAAGAAGGACTGTACAATATGGAAAGCAGAACAGCAGAAACCATTTCCAAAAGGGACTAAAGAAAAGGTCAAAACCACAATCTCTGATCCACGTGCAGATAATTGGAATGGCAGATTTATAGGGACAAATGGGGGCAGCAGAAAGGAAGAACAGAACTCTGATGGAAATGATCAGATGCATGCTGACAGATCCTGGATTACCTGAAAAATATTGGTCCCTAGTACATTTTATGGGCAGGCTAAAATTCCGCCAATACCTACCCAGTAAGAGGGCAAGGTATGGGATAAAAATGTACAAACTGAGCTAGAGCAGCTCAGGTTTTGGGTTTATGAAGGGAAGGACTTCAGGATTGAACCCCCAGAATCCCCCCCCTCTTGGAGCTCCAACATTACGTGGATAACTTCTACATCAGCATCCCACTATTTAAATGCCTCTCCACCAGAAATATTGCAGCCTGCGGCACGGTGCGCAGAAACCAGAGAGGCCTCTCTAAAACTCTGATTGCGCAACGTGTCAAAAGGGGTGCATTATGCAGCGAGAACATGTTCGTCAAGTATAAGGACAAGTGGGATGTCCTTCTCTTGACCACAATACATGGAAACGGCAGCACCCCTGTCCCTGTACGAGGTGCCACCACGGTGACCCACAATCCAGATTGCATCGTGGGCTATATATAATAAGTACTTGGGAGGGGTTGATCTCTCAGATCAAGTGCTGAAGCCGTATAGTGCAATGCGGAAGACAAGGGTGTGGTACAAAAAGGTGGCCGTGCCATTGGTACAGATGGCATTGTATCACACTTACGTGCTATGCAAATGTGCAGGCCGGACAGAGTCATTCCTTAATTTTCAGGAGGAGATTATCAAGGTGCTTGTGTTTGAAAACCAGGTTGGGGAGGGCCCAAACACATCTGCTGAAAGTGAGGGCGCCCGTATTGTACCAGGGCAACACTTTACCGGCATCGTTCCCCAAACTGCAAAGAAGGGGAGATCCCAAAAGAGGTGCAGAGTGTGTAGCAAAAGTGGCATAAGAAGGGTCACCACTTATCAGTGCGACACCTGCCCCGAAAAAACGGGTCTGTGCATAAAGGTTTGCTACAAGGCTTACCACACATCTATGAATTATTAATTGTATTATTTATGTACCTTTTATTATACTGATTTGCTCTTCACATCATACACATGCCCCCACATTATATATTGAAATACCAGTAAATACGGCCTAATTCAAATAAATTCAGACAAAAAACCTGTGAGTCAAAATGGTAATTATACCCTTCGATGAGTACCTTGAGCGGTGTCGTTTTCTAAATTGGGTCACTTTTGGGGTGTTTCCACTGTTTTGGGCCCTCAGGGGCTTTGCAAATGCGACAGGGTGCCGCAAACCAATCCAGCAAAATCTGAATGCTAAATAGAGCTCCTTCCCTTCTAATCCCTGCCGTGTGTCCAAATAGTAGTTTATAACCACATATGGGGTATTGCTGTGCTCAAGAGGATTTTCTTTATAAATGTTGGGGTGCCTTTTCTCCTTTAATCCTTGTGGAAATGAAAAAAAATTAGGTTTAGCTACATTTAATCGGAAAAAAATGTAGATTTTCATTTTCACAGCCTACTTCCAAAAATTTCGGCAAAAAACCTGTGGGGTCAAAATGCTAACTATACCCTTAGTTAAGTTCCTTGAGGGGTGTATTTTCCTAAATGAAGTCAATTTTGGGGGTTTCCACTGTTTTGTCCCCTCAGGGGCTTTGCAAATGCGACATGGCCTCTGCAAACCATTCCAGCTAAATTTGAACTCCAAAACTCAAATGGCGCTCATTCCCTTCGGTAGTTTCCAAAATGGGGTCACTTTTGGGGGGTTTCTACTGTTTTGGCACCACAAGACCTCTTCAAACCTGACATGGTGCCTAAAATATATTCTAAGAAAAAGAAGGCCCCAAAATCGACTAAGTCCTCCTTTGCTTCTGAGGCCTGTGCTTCAGTCCAACAACTTCAGAATCTGGGCAATAAATATTCAGTTGCGTTTCTCTGGTAAAAATTTCTGTGTTACAGAAAAATATGGATTCAAACTGATTTTCTGCAAAAAAAATTACATTTGTAAATTTCACCTCCACTTTGCTGTAATTCCTGTGAAGCACCTACAGGGTTTAGAAACTTTCTAAAAGCTATTTTTAATACTTTGAGGGTTTAGGTTTTGAAAATGGGGAGTTTTATGGGGTTTTCTGATATATGGGCACCTCAAAGTCACTTTAGAACTGAACTGGTCCCTAAAAAAATAGCCTTTTGAAATTTTCTTGAAATTGTGAGGAATTGCTGCTAAAGTTCTAAGCCTTGTAACGTCCTAGAAAAATAAAAGGATGTTCAAAATACGATGCCAATCTAATGTAGACATATGGGGGAAGTAAACTAGTAACTATTTTGTGTGGTGTTGCTATCTGTCTTACAAGCAGATACATTTAAATTTCGAAAAATGCTAATTTTTACACATTTTCTCTAAATTTTGGTGTTTTTTACAAATAAACACGGAATGTATCGACCAAATTTTACCACTAATTTAAAGTCCAATGTGTCGCGAGAAAACATTCTCAGAATCGCTTGGATAGGTGAAAGCATTCCGAAGTTATTACCACATCAAGTCACACATGTCAGTTTTGAAAAAATGGCCTGGTCCATTAGGCGAAAACAGACTGTGTCCTTAAGGGGTTAATACATGGTCCCCGGTATCCGTGGACCAACACACCATTGATAAGGAAAGAAGGGTTCTTGATAGCAAACCATAGGATCGAAAACCCAGGGTAGCCAAAACCATGAATAATTGGATACAGGCCTTTTCCGTTATGGGTTGTGTCATGGGTCAGCACCACCCTGAACGCTGTTCGGAACTTTTCATTTACATGGATAGCATTTATAGTGCTTATAAGTCACATGGTGGTTCCACATGGTGGCACTACGACGGAGAATTCAGACGTCGTCTAGCGTTATAACCAAATTTTGGTTGGGGTGTTAAATCCACTGACGTATGGTTGCGTCTTATGATGACCCAAAAAACACACCCCTTTCCATTAATGGCATCTGGCTCATCAGCTCCTTTTCCTCAAGGGTCAGTGGCCGTCCACAGGTCTGGTTCATGCTGGTTATTCAATGAAGGCCATTGAAGGATTATGCAAATATAAGCATTGGTGCTCCGCATGTGGAGGTCCACACACAGCATCTCTCGGTTCCCGCCCAACACATAAGGCACCTTCAAAGCAAAATGCTCAATGTGACGGAAAGGACCCCAGTGAGCGAAACCACGATGAGGCCTTGGCTAGATAAGTATCCTGACAGGATGCCCCAGAATGTATACAGCTCTGCTGCATTTGTTGGAGTACAATTTTGGCCTCTGGCATAGTAGGGGGTCACGGGAGATAAACTGAGTAGCATAGATATTCGTCTGCTCAACCATCAAATTTATTAGGGAGTCAGAAAAAAAAATGGAAAAAAATCAATGGCCTCGAACCCTGTGGCATCAAATTGATCCCTGAGGAGGCTGTAAAATCAGGCACTTGGGGGGCTATAATTATCTGCAGCTACCCGTGATAATCCGGGCATAGCAGCACCTGCGACTCTTCCGCGCTGACGGGGGGTTCAGAGTTAGTTTCTCTAGATTCAGATGAAATTGCAAACTGCTTCACCTTCACCTGCTGAGTCTGTATCTGAGAATAACATTTGGTTTGTCACATCAGTGGTGTAAAGCCTTTGGGCCATATTTTATATTTCTAACTGGAGATGACAAGCGATGACAGGTCTGATGACAGGCGATGACAGCTCTGATGACAGGTCTGATGACAGGCGATGACAGGTCTGATGACAGGTGATAACAGGCGATGACAGGTCTGATGACAGGCGATGACAGGTCTGATGACAGGTCTGATGACAGGTCTGATGACATGCGATGACAGGTCTGATGAGAGGCGATGACAGGTCTGATGACAGGTGATGACAGGCGATGACAGGTCTGATGAGAGGCGATGACAGGTCTGATGACATGCGATGACGTCTGATGAGAGGCGATGACAGGTCTGATGAGAGGCGGTGACAGGACTGAGGACAGGTCTGATGACACTGATCACCAGATGATGGTGGTTGTAGTGTTTTATCAGCTGGTGAGGGGACTGATCGCCGGCTTTATGTACATTTTTATCTATCTACACAGCATCTGGCTCTGTCAGGCTCCAGGACACAGTTGAGCCCTCACAGAGCAGGAGATGCTGGGAAAACAATACGTCTGCGTTTTGTTTGGCTAGTCAGTACAGACTGGCCAATCACAGCGCTCGCCGGCACCGGACCAATCTGATTGATCCCATGCCAGCATCTCCTGCCCGGCAACTCTGCTTTAGAGCTGAGTTGCCGGTCCTGTCACTGTGTCGCTTTACACAGCGACAGCTTAAAGTCCTGACATGCTTGGTACATAGGACTGCAGTAAGTTACTTGCAATACCGACGTACCAGACACATCATTTTGCGGGAAGGAGTTAATGTGACAGTACCCCCCTCCCCCTTTACCTACAGGGCCCCTGCTTTATAGAGAAATATTAGTATAGAAAAGACATGGAGGAGTTGTCCATAGCAACCAATCAGATTCCTGGTTTTATTTTTCTAAGACAGGTTTGAAATTGAAAGAAGTGATCTGATTGGTTGCTATGGACAATGTTACCTGCTAAATTTTCGACTCCACATCTTCCCAGAAGTAACCATAGCAACCAATTCAATGGATGAGAGTTGGTAGGTAGATTGGAGGGTCTGATAAGTGACAACCACAGCCCACCATGCAGTGACAGCCAGAGCCTCTAGAGCAGGGGGTCTCAAGCTCAGCTGGGTGGATGGGCCGCATAATGAAAAAATTGGAAGTTGAAGGGCCGCATTACAGAAAAAATTTGATACCATACAAAATTGTTGTTATTTGTGTTTCAATAATTTTTATTGGAGGTTTACAAGAAAAGGTATACTGTAGATGTAGATCAAACAATGCAAATTACAGTTGGGGGCATTCCCCGAAGATCGAATCATCAATTTTATATTTGAACTACTATAACATTAGTATAATAATACCGCTAGGTTTAAACTTCCCGGAAATTTGTGAGTTTACACAATCTAGTTTTCTACTTTAAGTGTCGCTAAATGCAGTCTGGCAGCTCAGTTGGCAGCGTTTGGCAGACACAAGAACGTCAATATTGGGCTTAATATCATGCGCGTTAGCCAATCGCAATGTTGCACGAAGATGTTCATCCGTAAGTCTTGACCGTAACGCTGATTTGTTAATCTTCATTGAAGAGAAGAACTGTTCACATACATACGTACTGCCAAACATGGTCATGGTCCTGGCAGCGGCATTAACAAGTTTTGGAAACTTTTCTTGAGAGACAAACTTGTAGAAATCTGGAACACCAATGTCCATATACTTCTGTTTAAGAACAGTGTCGCACTGCAAGTCCACAATCTCCATCTGCAGATCTTCTGAAACACAAGCGACGTCTACCGCAAACGGAGTGGCAAAGAGTGCAAATTCAGGTTCAAGATCCCGGAACTCATGAAAACGTCGATCAAACTCTTGCAGTAATTGAGAAATGATATCTGAGTAATAACTGAGGTGTTGTGGTTCAACTCGTATCGACTGCAAAGCGGAGAAATGTGCCAAATTGCTAGACTTCAGCTGTTTGGCCCACAAAGACTGCTTACATCTGAATGCCTTGACACTGTCATACATCATCGTAATCATCTGCTTTGGGCCCTGAAGTTTCAAGTTGAGTGCGTTGAGGTGTTCTGTGACATCTGTTAGAAACGCTAAATCAGATAGAAAAGCTGGGTCAGAAAGTTGGAGAGCGTCGTTATCTTTTAGTGCCATAAAAAGCGCTATCTCCTGTCTTAAAGCAAAAAATCTCTTCAACACGCTTCCCCGACTCAACCATCTGACCTCGGTATGATACAGCAAGTCTCCATATTCAGTGTCCATATCGGATAAAAAAAGAAGTGAACTGCCTATGGTTAAGACCTCTTGCCCGTATAAAATTAACCGTCTTAACAACAAAGTCCATAACTTCTTTCCTTTTTAGACTTTTGCTACACAGCGCCTCCTGATGCAGAATGCAGTGTATTGCACTGAAAGGACTCGACAAAGAAAGCTGCTTTCGTTTTGCTTTCAATAAGCCCACAACACCAACATTTTCAGAACACATTGCTGGTGCACCGTCAGTTGCCACAGACACGAGTTTATCCCATGGCAGTCCTGCTGTGTTAATACAACCTTCAAGCTCTTTAAAAATGTCACGACCGGTTGTTGTGCCTTTCATAGGTAATAAATCGAATAATTCCTCAGTTATGTTTAGGTCTCCATCAACCCCACGAATAAAGACAGCACAATATGCAGTATCTGTTACACCAGTACTCTCGTCAAGCGCTATGGAAAATGCTGCAAAACCTTGCGCTCTTGTAATCAGTTGCTGATGAATGTTACCAGCAGATTCAGTGATTCTACTAGCAACAGTATTTGCCGACAAGCTTATGCCTTCAAACGGTTTCTGTTTGTCCGGACAAATAATTTCACATGTCTTTATAAAACAGTCTTTAATGAACTGGCCTTCAGTGAATGGTCTTGAAGATTTTGCTATCATGTTACTAAGGACAAAACTCGCTTTTACTGAAGATTCGCTTGACTTATTAATACTTGAGAAAAAGGTTCGCTGTTTTTTAAGCGATGCTTTCAGTTGCTGAACCTTTTCATCCCGTATTTTGCCAGACAGTGCATCATACTGTTCTCCATGCTGCGTCATGTAATGTCGACGCACATTGTAGTCCTTAACCCCTTCCCTCTTTGGCCACTTTTGACCTTCCTGACAGAGCCTCATTTTTCAAATCTGACATGTTTCACTTTATGTGGTAATAACTCCGGAATGCTTTTACCTATCCAAGCGATTCTGAGATTGTTTTCTCGTGACACATTGGACTTTATGTTACTGGCAAAATTTGCCCGATACATTCAGTATTTAATTGTGAAAAACACCAAAATTTAGCGAAAAATTGCAAAAATTAGCATTTTTCTCAATTTAAATGTATCTGCTTGTAAGACAGGCAGTTATACCACACAAAAATGTTGCTAACTAACATCCCCCATATGTCTACTTTATATTGGCATCGTATTTTGATCATCATTTTATTTTTCTAGGACGTTACAAGGCTTAGAACTTTAGCAGCAATTTCTCACATTTTCAAGAAAATTTCAAAATGCTATTTTTACAGGGGCCAGTTCAGTTGTGAAGTGGCTTTGAGGTCCTTAGATATTAGAAACCCCCAATAAGTCACCCCATTTTAAAAACTGCACCCATCAAAGTATTCAAAACAGCATTTAGAAAGTTTCTTAACCCTTTAGACATTGCGCAGGAATTAAGGCAAAGTAGAGGTGAAATTTACAAAGTTCATTATTTTTTTCCAGAAATTAATTTTGAATCCATTTTTTTGTACCACAGAATGTTTTACCCAAGAAATGCAACTCAATATTTATTGCCCAGGTTCTGCAGTTTTAGGAAATATCCCACATATGGCCCTAGTGTGCTACTGGACTGAAACACCGGCCTCAGAAGCAAAGGAGCACCTGGTGGATTTTGGGCCTCCTTTTTATTAGAATATATTTTAGGCACCATGTCAGCTTTGAACAGGTCTTGTGGAACTAAAACAGTGGAAACCCCCCAAAAGTGACCCCATTTTGGAAACTACACCCCTCGAGGAATTTATCTAGGGGTGTAGCAAGCATTTTGACCGGCCAGTTTTTTTGCAAAAATTTTTGGAACTAGGCCATGAAAATGAAAATCTACATTTTTTCAAATAAAATGTAGGTTTAGCTAATTTTTTTTCATTTCCAAAAGAACTAAAGTACAAAAAGCACCACAACATTTGTAGAGCAATTTCTCCCGAGTAAAACAATACCCCACATGTGGTAATAACCGATTGTTTGGACACACGGCAGGGCTTAGAATGGAAAGTGCGCCATTTGGCTCTTGGAGCTCAAATTTAGCAGGAATGGTTTGCGGAGGCCATGTCACATTTGCAAAGCCCCTGAGGTGACAAAACAGTGGAAACCCCCAACAAGTGACCCCATTTTGGAAACTATACCCCTTGAGGAAATTATCTAGAGGTATAGTGAGCATTTTGACCCCACAGGTTTTTTGCAGAAATTATTGCAAGTAGGCTGTGAAAATGAAAATCTAAATTTTTTCAAATAAAATGTAGGTTTAGCTAATTTTTTTTTCATTTCCACAAGAACTAAAGTAGAAAAAGCACCACAACATTTGTAGAGCAATTTCTCCCGAGTAAAACAATACCCCACATGTGGTAATAAACGGTTGTTTGGACACACGGCAGGGCTTAGAATGGAAAGAGCGCCATTTGGCTCTTGGAGCTCAAATTTAGCAGGAATGGTTTGCGGAGGCCATGTCCCATTTGCAAAGCTCCTGAGGGGACAAAACAGTGGAAACCCCCAACAAGTGACCCCATTTTGGAAACTACACCCCATGAGGAAATTATCTAGGGGTGTAGCAAGCATTTTGACCAGCCAGTTTTTTACAGAACTTATTGTAAGTAGGCCGTAAAAATGAAAATCTACATTTTTTCAAAGAAAATGTAGGTTTAGGTATTTTTTTTTCATTTCCACAAGGACTGAAGGAGAAAAAGCACTGTAACATTTGTAAAGCAACTTCTCCCGAGTAAAACAATACCCCACATGTGGTCACAAACATCTGTTTGGACACACGGTAGGGCTCAGAATGGAAGGAGCACCATTTGGATTTTGGAATGGTTTCTGGGCGCCATGTCACATTTGCTGAGCCCCTGTAGTACTAGTACAGTGGAAACACCCCAAAAGTGACTCCATTTGGGAAACTGCACCCCCTGAGGAATCATCTAGGGGTATAGTGAAAATTTTGATCCCAAAGGTTTTTTGCTGAATTAATTAGAATTAAGCCATGAAAACGAAAAATAATTTTTTTTTCCAACAAGATGGAGTTTTAGATACACATTTTTCATTTTTGCAAGGAATAGAGAAGAAAAAGCACCCGAACATTTGTAAAGTAATTTCTCCCGAGTACAGTAACGCCCCATATGTGGTTATAATCGGCTGTTTACGTATATGGGAGCATTCAGAAGAAAAGGAGCGGTATTTATCTTTTGGAGCGTAGATTTTGCTGGAATGGTTTGCGGACGCCATGTTGCATTTGCAAAACCCCTGATGTACCAAACAAAAGTGACCCCGTTTTAGAAACGACACCCCTAAAGGCATTTATCAAGGGATGTAGTGAGAATTTAGACTCCACAGGTGTTTTTCAGAAATGAATACGCAGTGGATTGTGCAAAGTGAAAATTTCAATTTCTCCACTGATCTGCCCATTCACCGCACAAGATGTTGTGCCCCTAGAGAATCTTACCCCATAAATTGTTAAGTGGGTTCTCCCGGGTATGGTAATGCCTTACTTGTGGCCATAAATTGCTGTTTGGGCACACTGTAGGGCTAAGAAGGGAAAGACCGCCATTTTGAGCATGGATTTTGCTTGGTAATAGTTCTGTTTGGGGTTTTGCTGGTATTTCCGTTTATAATGTGGGGGCATATGTAATCTGTGCGGAGAACATCAGGGCATAATAAGAGGGTATAATAATGGGGTAAATAATACAATTATCCATAGATGTGTGTTACGCTGTGAAGCGATCCGTTATGCACAGGCCGGTGTCACACTGATAAACGGTTTTCTTTCTTATCCCCCTTCTGTAACGCTCTGCACCTTTTGGGGACTTTTTCTCCTTCGTAGTTTGGGAAATATTGCTGGGAAAGTTTTCCGCTGGTATAATACGGGCATACTCGCTTCCAGCGGATGTGCCATGTCCCTTCCCTTTCCTAGTTCCTAAATACTAGGGCCCTGGAACTGAAGGAATGTTCCCCTCCGGCCTGCGCATTGAGATGTTTTTCATCACCGCATTACTAGTGCCATAACACTTTTATTTTTCAGTTGATTGAGCGGTGTGTGGGCTTGTTTTTTGCGAGACGGGCTGTAGATTTTATTGGTATCATTTTAGAACACATACGACTTTTTGATCACTTTTTATTTCATTTTTTGGTAAAGGAAATTACCAAAAACAAGCAATTCTGGAATAGTATTTTATTGGTTTTTTTATCGGCATCCACAGTGCGCCCTAAATTACATGTTCGCTTTATTCTGCGGGTCGATACGATTACGGCGATACCAAATTTATATAGTTTTTTTTATGTATTGAGGCTTTTGCACAATAAAATCACTTTTTTTATAAAATCATTTGTTTTCTGTGTCGTCATTCTAAGACCAATAACTTTATTATTTTTGCGTGCACAAAGCGGTGTCAGGGATTATTTTTTGCGGGACGGATTGTCGTTTTTATTAGTACTATTTTGTAGTAAATGTGACTTTTTGATCACTTTTTATAGCATTTTTTGGAAGGAGATGTGACCTAAAAACAAAGATTCTGGCGCTGTTTTTCAAGTTTTTTTTTTACCGCGTTCACCCTGCGGGATAAATTACATAATAGTTTTGTAGTTTGGGTCGTTACGGACGCGGCGATACCAATTATGTATAGTTTTTTTGATTTTTACGGTTTTTCCCATAATAAAAGACTAACTATGGGAAAAAAGTCAGTTTAGCTTTATTTTTATTTGAAATGTGTGTGTTTTTATTGTTTTACCACATTTTTCTTAACTTTTTTTTACTTTTTTTACTTGTCCCACTAAGGGACATGAGGGCCTGATGCCCCGATCGCTACTCTAATACACTGCACTACATATGTAGTGCAGTGTATTAGTGCTGTCAGTTATTCACTGACAGCAAGCCTATGAGGACACGCCGCAGGCGGGTCCTCATCGGCTCCCGTACAAGGCAGACTCGGACGCCATTTTCTGGCGTCCGATTGCCACAGCAACCCAGCGATTGCGTCACTGGGTTGCCGATCGGGTGAAAACCTATCAGATGCTGCGCTCTATTGAGCGCAGCATCTGAGGGGTTAATCTGCCGGATCGGAGAATAGCTCCGGACCTGGCAGTTACAGGAGGGTGCCAGCTGTATAATACAGCTGTCACCCCGCGGTGATGGTGCCGGCTCTGCTCCTGAGCCCGCACCATCACTGCGCCGTATATATACGGCGCTTTGCGGGAAGCACCTCCCGACAGCGCCGTATATATACGGCGTATGTCGGGAAGGGGTTAAGCACCGCGATAAACTGCAAACAAATCAGACACTGGGCTCTGTCTTTTACCTCTGTGACAAAATATAAGTTTTCCCACTTGTCCTGGAATATTCGTTTCTCATCAGCAATCTTGCGATTTTTCGATGACGACGCCATTAAAGACTGTAAAGGGGTTCTCTGGGAATTGAAAAATATGTCCGTTAGCAACCCTGTACTGCCCCCATATAAATATATCATAGTTTGCTGCCACATGGAATTATAGTGCCCTCATAGGCATACATTGTATGTCTATGAGGGCACTGCAGAGCACGGTCATCCACATCCACCTCTGCAGAGCACTGTTACCTATATTTACTACTGCAGAGCTCTGTAACCTACATCCACTTCTGCAGGGCACTATTACCTACACATCCACCGCTGTACAGCCACTGCTGCATACAAAGTCTGCTGCCCCCCCCGCCCTCAGTAAAAATATACTGTCCGATCCCCCAATAATTAAAAAATGCCCTCTGTAGATGCTGCCACACTGCCCTCTGTAGATGCTGCCACAGTGCCCTCTGTAGATGCTGCCACAGTGCCCTCTGCAGATGCTGCCACAGTGCCCTCTGTAGATGCTGCCACAGTGCCCTCTGTAGAAGCTGCCACAGTGCCCTCTGTAGATGCTGCCACACTGCCCTCTGTAGATGCTGCCACAGTGCCCTCTGTAGATGCTGCCACAGTGCCCTCTGTAGATGCTGCCACAGTGCCCTCTGTAGATGCTGCCACAGTACCCTCTGTAGATGCTGCCACACTGCCCTCTGTAGATGCTGCCACACTGCCCTCTGTAGATGCTGCCACACTGCCCTCTGTAGATGCTGCCACAGTGCCCTCTGTAGTTGCTGCCACACTGCCCTCTGTAGATGCTGCCACAGTGCCCTCTGTAGATGCTGCCACACTGCCCTCTGTAGATGCTGCCACACTGCCCTCTGTAGATGCTGCCACACTGCCCTCTGTAGATGCTGCCACAGTGCCCTCTGTAGTTGCTGCCACACTGCCCTCTGTAGATAATGCCAGTGCCCTCTGTAGATGCTGCCACACTGCCCTCTGTATAGTGCCACAGTGCCATATTTATTGCCACACTGCCCTCTGTAGATAGTGCCACAGTGCCCTCTGTAATGCTACACTGCCCTCTGTAGTGCCACAGTGCCCTCTGTAGTGCCATAGTTCCCTCTGTAGTGCCACAGTGTCCTCTGTATAGTGCCACAGTGCCCTATTTAATGCCACACTGCCCTCTGTAGATAGTGCCACAGTGCCCTCTGTAATGCTACACTGCCCTCTGTAGTGCCACAGTGCCCTCTATAGTGCCACAGTGCCCTCTGTATAGTGCCACAGTGCCCTATTTATTGCCACACTGCCCTCTGTAGATAGTGCCACAGTGCCCTCTGTAATGCTACACTGCCCTCTGTAGTGCCCCAGTGCCCTCTGTAGTGCCACAGTGCCCTCTGTATAGTGCCACAGTGCCCTATTTAATGCCACAGTGCCCTCTGTAGATAGTGCCACAGTGCCCTCTGTAATGCTACACTGCCCTCTGTAGTGCCACAGTGCCCTCTGTAGTGCCACAGTGCCCTCTGTATAGTGCCACAGTGCCCTATTTATTGCCACACTGCCCTCTGTAGATAGTGCCACAGTGCCCTCTGTAGTGCCACAGTGCCCTCTGTAGATAGTGCCACAGTGCCCTCTGTAATGCTACACTGCCCTCTGTAGTGCCACAGTGCCCTCTGTAGTGCCACAGTGCCCTCTGTATAGTGCCACAGTGCCCTATTTATTGCCACACTGCCCTCTGTAGATAGTGCCACAGTGCCCTCTGTAATGCTACACTGCCCTCTGTAGTGCCACAGTGCCCTCTGTAGTGCCACAGTGCCCTCTGTAGTGCCACAGTGCCCTCTGTATAGTGCCACAGTGCCCTATTTAATGCCACACTGCCCTCTGTAGATAATGCCACAGTGCCCTCTGTAATGCTACACTGCCCTCTGTAGTGCCCCAGTGCCCTATTTAATGCCACACTGCACTCTGTAGATAGTGCCACAGTGCCCTCTGTAATGCTACACTGCCCTCTGTAGATGCTGCCACAGTGCCCTCTGTAGAAGCTGCCACAGTGCCCTCTGTAGATGCTGCCACACTGCCCTCTGTAGATGCTGCCACACTGCCCTCTGTAGATGCTGCCACACTGCCCTCTGTAGATGCTGCCACAGTGCCCTCTGTAGTTGCTGCCACACTGCCCTCTGTAGATGCTGCCACAGTGCCCTCTGTAGATGCTGCCACACTGCCCTCTGTAGATGCTGCCACACTGCCCTCTGTAGATGCTGCCACACTGCCCTCTGTAGATGCTGCCACACTGCCCTCTGTAGATGCTGCCACACTGCCCTCTGTAGATGCTGCCACAGTGCCCTCTGTAGTTGCTGCCACACTGCCCTCTGTAGATAATGCCAGTGCCCTCTGTAGATGCTGCCACACTGCCCTCTGTATAGTGCCACAGTGCCATATTTATTGCCACACTGCCCTCTGTAGATAGTGCCACAGTGCCCTCTGTAATGCTACACTGCCCTCTGTAGTGCCACAGTGCCCTCTGTAGTGCCACAGTGCCCTCTGTAGTGCCACAGTGTCCTCTGTATAGTGCCACAGTGCCCTATTTAATGCCACACTGCCCTCTGTAGATAGTGCCACAGTGCCCTCTGTAATGCTACACTGCCCTCTGTAGTGCCACAGTGCCCTCTATAGTGCCACAGTGCCCTCTGTATAGTGCCACAGTGCCCTATTTAATGCCACACTGCCCTCTGTAGATAGTGCCACAGTGCCCTCTGTAATGCTACACTGCCCTCTGTAGTGCCCCAGTGCCCTCTGTAGTGCCACAGTGCCCTCTGTATAGTGCCACAGTGCCCTATTTAATGCCACAGTGCCCTCTGTAGATAGTGCCACAGTGCCCTCTGTAATGCTACACTGCCCTCTGTAGTGCCACAGTGCCCTCTGTAGTGCCACAGTGCCCTCTGTATAGTGCCACAGTGCCCTATTTATTGCCACACTGCCCTCTGTAGATAGTGCCACAGTGCCCTCTGTAGTGCCACAGTGCCCTCTGTAGATAGTGCCACAGTGCCCTCTGTAATGCTACACTGCCCTCTGTAGTGCCACAGTGCCCTCTGTAGTGCCACAGTGCCCTCTGTATAGTGCCACAGTGCCCTATTTATTGCCACACTGCCCTCTGTAGATAGTGCCACAGTGCCCTCTGTAATGCTACACTGCCCTCTGTAGTGCCACAGTGCCCTCTGTAGTGCCACAGTGCCCTCTGTAGTGCCACAGTGCCCTCTGTATAGTGCCACAGTGCCCTATTTAATGCCACACTGCCCTCTGTAGATAATGCCACAGTGCCCTCTGTAATGCTACACTGCCCTCTGTAGTGCCCCAGTGCCCTATTTAATGCCACACTGCACTCTGTAGATAGTGCCACAGTGCCCTCTGTAATGCTACACTGCCCTCTGTAGTGCCACAGTGCCCTCTATAGTGCCACAGTGCCCTCTGTAGTGCCACAGTGGCCTCTGTATAGTGCCACAATGCCCTATTTAATGCCACACTGCCCTCTGTAGTGCCCCAGTGCCCTCTGTAGTGCCAGTGCCCTCTGTAGTGCCCCAGTGCCCTCTGTAGTGCCACAGTGCCCTCTTTAGTGCCACAGTGCCCTCTAGTGCCACACTGCCCTCTGTATAGTACCAGTGCCCTATGTAATGCCACAAACCATTGTAGATCACCCCCCCCCCCTATAGATAGTACCACGCAGGGGTGACATCCCAAGCCAGAGCATGCCGATGCACTGGCCTGGGATTCCTTTGCTCTAGAATGGGCCCAACACACCACACCCTGCTGACAGCGCCACATGCCCCTTCTATGTAAGTAGCTCCATTGTGACTCCCTCCTCGGCCGGGGTGTGTAGCGCTGTCAAAGATGGTGTGTGTGGGGCGCTACTAAAGGGGTTTTCCACTACATGGGACTCTAATTCAACTGCTCACCAATGCGTCCGGGACTCGTGACTGACGTTATGAAGGAGCGCGCGCTCACCAATGCGGTCCAAGGAAGACTGACGTCATGAAGGAGCGCTCCTCCTTCCGACCGCTCTATCCTCTCCCCGCGGACTCAGCATTCGCCGGAGGACTGACGTCCTGAAGAAACGCTCTCACCTCTCCCTGCGGGTCGCGGGCCGCAGATGACAGCCTCAGGGGCCGCGTGCCTAAGACCCCTGCTCTAGAGGCAACAGCTACTGCCACCATTATAGTGACAACTACTGACCCCAATAATAGTGACAGCTACTGACCCCAATAATAGTGACAGCTACTGACCCCAATAATAGTGACAGCTACTGACCCCAATAATAGTGACAGCTACTGACCCCAATAATAGTGACAGCTACTGACCCCAATAATAGTGACAGCTACTGACCCCAATAATAGTGACAGCTACTGACCCCAATAATAGTGACAGCTACTGACCCCAATAATAGTGACAGCTACTGACCCCAATAATTGTGACAGCTACTGACCCCAATAATAGTGACAACTACTGACTCCAAAAATAGTGACAGCTACTGACCCCAAAAAAAGTGACAGCTACTGACCCCAATAATAGTGACAGCTACTGACCCCAATAATATTGACAGCTACTGACCCCAATAATAGTGACAGCTACTGACCCCAATAATAGTGACAGCTACTGACCCCAATAATAGTGACAGCTACTGACCCCAATAATAGTGACAGCTACTGACCTCAATAATAGTGACAGCTACTGCCTCCACTATAGTGACAGCTACTGACCCCAAAAACAGTGACAGCTACTGACCCCAATAATAGTGACAGCTACTGACCCCAATAATAGTGACAGCTACTGACCCCAATAATAGTGACAGCTACTGACCCCAATAATAGTGACAGCTACTGACCCCAATAATAGTGACAGCTACTGACCCCAATAATAGTGACAGCTACTGACCCCAATAATAGTGACAGCTACTGACCCCAGGAGTAGGGGGGTCCAAGCTGAATTCTTGCACCAGGGACCATAAGCCTTAGCTACGCCCCTGGGTGAGGTTATTAATGGGTGAGGGTCCTGAAGGGCATCCAGTGCACACTGACTGTTAGGGGAGAAAGGTTTAAATGCGGTTTTAATTTATGGGCAGGTTGTGAAGGGGTTAATAAAGTTTTCTCCTCTTCCATTATCTCTAATTAGCATATGGGTGCAACATATAAAGAAGCTTACCCTTCTATGCTGACTGAGGGTACTGGCCACACTCATGGGCCAATAGAGAGAGTTTTTGAACTGGACTTTGCCCACAAGCAAAGGGCTTAAATTGTCTGCTTTATAGTGCGGCTTCCTCTTTTCACTGGGATCCTGGAGGCGAGTTTTGAGGTACCGCTGCCCTGTCCAGAACAGAGTGCCATGGCTGCTGCTGATGGTGATTTAATGACAGCCTTTAGGGCTCGTATCCTAACAGAAGGGGAAGGTTGGCTCAGCCACTTCCTTGATGAGACGGCTTCCCCACCCACTTCTATTGATTTTCCACACACTTTCTATTACCGCTGCGGTGATGCAGCAGAATGCTCAGGCACCGATCATACCGATGACGACTCCGGTGGTCCCCTTACCATCCCCATCCACTTCAACTGGTACTGGTGAGTTCCCATACTCTGGGGCCTGGGGTGCGTGGGGTTAATGACTCTGAGGTATTATCCACCTTAAAAGCTGTCTTAGGGGCCGTTCACATATGTCCGGTGTCAGCTTCAGTTTACCACCCGGTGTGTTGAAGAAAAGCCGGAGGCAAACTGATGCTAGAACGGATGCCATAGCTTTCTATGGGATCTGTTCTGGCACAGGGCATATCAGTTTTGGCGCCGTACGGTGCCAGACCTCCCTGGGAGCTGGATCCCATGGAGGTCCGGCGCCGTATCCTATCTATTTTAATTGTGGTCGGATGAACGCCAGGTGCATCCACCTTTCGGCAGCACCCGGCGGGAAGGTGGTCGTGAGCTAGGAGCGGAATCCTCTGTCATAGTATTGCTGGGGATTCCGCTCCAGGTGGGACCCCTAACGACTACCCTCCCCCCGTCCCGGATTCAGCGGGACAGTTCCGGATTCCGGGCGGTGTGCCCGCTGCTCTGTGCGTCTGGGGGAATGTCTAGCTGTCAACTGTGATCAGGTCCCTAATTGAGAATTAGTTCAGAGTGGAGGAGCAGAGGGAGCTCCTCCGCTCGCCGAGAATTCCCCTGGGCACAACGCTACTTTAACTCTTTCATGCCAACAATCTGTATAGCCACGTCCTTTTCGTACATACCCTGTGCAGCCAGGGCATGAATATACAGATCACTGTTCCAGCCGGCATAGCGCTGTGAAAAGCGCTGGGACGCCGGCTGTGTCAGTGTCTGCGGCTCTGTACAGCGCCGACGTGAATTTACAGTGGGTGTTAAAAGCGCGATCCGGGTGTCTCAGAGTAGTGCTGACACCCGGATCGCGCTGTTATCCCCTGCCTCTGGTCCCGAAGACATGACCGGGACCTGATTGGTTCAGGTCCCGATCATGTGATCGCAGGGAAAATTTGTTGTAGCAACAAACTGGAAAGTTTGTTGCTACAACAAACTTTCCCGAGGACCGATTGCGGGTGCTGCCGTCAGTTGCATGGCAAAACCGGAGGCCATACAAAAGCCTCCGGTCTGCCATTCTACGGACCAGCTGATCCTCATAGGCTTCCTGTCAGTGTGACTGTCAGCGTCACACTGACAGTTTATAATACGTTACACTACCTATGTAGTGTAATGTATTATAGCAGCCATCAGTGCTGCAGGTCTTCAAGTAAAAAAAAAAAAAAGTTATAAAAATGTTTTATACAAGTGTAAAAACAAGTTATAAGCTACAAAAAAAGCTTTTTTTCCTATAATAAGTCTCTTATTATAGGAAAAAAATAAACCGTTAAAACAGTACACATATTTGGTATCACCGCGTTCGTAACGCCCCCAACTATAAAACAATGATATTATTTTTCCCGCACGGTGAACACCGCAAAAAATAATTAAAAAACAATACTAGCATCACTTTTTTTTTGTCAATCACCCCTCCGAAAAAAAAGAATAAAAAGTGATCAAAAATTTGCATGCACCCCAAAATAATACCAATAAAAACTACAACCCGTCCCGCAAAAAACAAGCCCTTACACAGCTTTTTTTGACTGAAAAATAAAATAAATTACGGCTCTCAGAATATGGTGACACAAAAAATAAATAATTTTATAGAAAAGTGATTTTATTGCGCAAACGCCACAAAACGTAAAAAAAACTATATCGCCGTAATCGTACCAACCTGCAGAATAAAGTAAAATGTCATTTATAGCGCACAGTGATTACTGTAAAAAAAAGGACAAAAACATTGTCAAAATGTATGTTTTTTTTTGTCACTTTGCTTGCCAAAAAAATCAAATAAAAAGTGATCAAAAAATCACATGTACCCTAAAATGGTACCAATGAAAACTACAGATTGTAACGTAACAAATAAGCCCTCACACGGCTCCGGTGGAAAAAAAAAAAAAACAAGTTCTGGCGCTCAGAATATAGCGACAGAAATTGTGCAGAGTGTCCAAAAGCGGATAAGATTGGGCACCATTTATCAGTGCGACACCGGCCACAAATCTATGAGTTTTTTATTTACCCCCTTATTATGCCCTGATGTACTCTGCCCAGCTTACATATACCCCCACATTATAAACTGAAATACCAGCAAAACCCCAAACAGAACTATTACCAAGCAAAATCTGCGCTCCAAAAGCCAAATCCCTTTCTGAGCTCTGCCATGGGTCCAAACAGCAGTGTATTACCACATATGGGGTATTGCCGTAATCGGGAGAAATAGCTTGACAAGTTTTGGGGTGCTTTTTATTCTTTATTCCTTGTAAAAATTACATTATATTTTTTCAGAAAAAAAGTAGATTTTAATTTTCACAGACATATTCCAATAAATATAGCAAAAGACCTGTCTGGTCAAGATGCTAACTATACCCCTAGATAAATTCCTTGAGGTGTGTAGTTTCCCAAACCACTTTTGGGGAGATTCCACTGTTTTGGCACCACAAGACCTCTTCAAACCTGACATGGTGCCTAAAATATATTCTAAAAAAAGGAGGCCCCAAAATCCACTGGGTGCTTCTTTGCTTCTGAGGCCGGTGCTTCCGTCCATTATCATACTAGAGCCACATGTGGGATATTTCTAAAAACTGCAGAATCTGGACAATAAATATTGAGTTGCATTTCTCGGGTAAAACCTTCTGTGTTACAGAAAAAAATGTATTACAAATTAATTTCGCCCAAAAAAATGAAATTTGTAAATTTCACCTCTACTTTGCTTTAATTCCTGTGAAACACCTAAAGGGTTAATAAACTTTCTGAATGCTGTTTTGAATACTTTTAGGGGTGCAGTTTTTAAAATGTGGTGATTTATGGGGTCTATCTAGTACATAAGGCCCTCAAAGTCACTTCAGAACTGAACTGGTCCTTGACAAAATATCCTTTTGAAATTTTCTTGAAAATGTAAGAAATTGCTGCTAAAGTTCTAAGCCTTGTAACGTCCTAGAAAAATAAAATAATGTTCAAAAAACAATGCAAATATAAAGTAGACATATGGGGGATGTCAATTACCAACAATTTTATGTGATATTACTATCTATTTTACAATGTAGATTACATTTAAAATTAGAAAAAGGATAATTTTTGCATTTTGGCGTTTTTCACAAATAAGCTACGAATTTATTGACCAAATTTTTCCACTAACATAAAGTACAATATATCACGAGAAAACAATCTCTGAATCGCTTGGATAGGCAAAAGCATTCCAGAGTTATTACCACATAAAATGACACATGTCAGATTTGAAAAAATGGGGCTGGTCATTGAGGCATCGAGGACCCTTGGTCCTGAAAGGGTTAAGTGCTGTGCTCGGGGGAGCCCTTGACATCATTGTCCATATATGGACAGTGATGTCAGTGGCTACTGATTGAGCGGAATCCCCGTTGCCGATGATCTGGCCGGGGATTCCGCTCCTAGGGGAAACCCCTGAGGTTACTGTCTATATATGGACATTGATGTCAGGGGCTCCTCCTGGAGTGGAATCCCCGGCCAGAGTTGGCAAAGGGGATTCCGCTCAAGGAGTAGCCGTCAGCGATGCTTTGGCTGGGGATTCCATTTAGGGAGTAACTCCTGACATCACTGTCCATATATGGACAGTGACGTCAGGGAGTCCTCCGAGAGGGAATCCCCAGCCACAGCGTTGGCGATGCTCTGGCCGGGGATTCCTCTGCTGGAGGGAGCTTCAGTGGTGCTATCTACAGGGGAAGGGGGATAGCACTATATACAGTGGGGGTGGCGCTATCTACAGGGGGACGCTATGTTGCACAATCTACATGGGGCGCTATGTGGCACAATCTACATGGGGCGCTGTGTGGCGCCATCTACAGGGGGCTGTGTGACATCATATACAGGGGGTACTGTGGCATTGTATATAATGACACAGTACCCCCTGTATATATTGGCGCAGTACCCCCTGTATATAGAGGGCATTGCGGCATTATCTACAGGTGCATGTGTGGCACTATATACAGGGGCATGTGGGGCACTATATAAAGGGGGGTGTGGCACTATATTAAGAAGTCACTGTGGCATTATCTACAGGGGTGTGTGGCACTATATACAGAGGGCACTGTGGGTAGCTGTAAAGGCGCCAAAAACAATCTACTCCTTGAAGATATAGTGAGTGTTTGGCGTCTTTTCAGGCTCCCATGGCTGCTTCGTAGATCTGATCTGAGGTCAGTGGACGGCAGTTGCCTTCTGGGCTCTCTTTTGGCGCCGCCCTTAGCGCTGCACTGAATATGACACACGTGATATTACAATGTGTGTGTCAGACTTCAGTGTAGCGCCAAGGCCGGAGCAGAGAAGGAGAGCCCTGACATGGAACACAAGTAGTATCTAATCTATCATGTATCTAATCTATCACAAACTATGGCACATTTTCAGACCCTGGACCACCTTTTTGGTGAACCATTGTGGTAAAAACGGATGTTAAATACTGATGGTAAGAAACTGATGACAACTGACGACAACTGACGCTTTTGTAGTAAAAATTGTGAAAAAGCCTGATGGCGACTCATACGTTTTTGCATCAGTTTTTGCAGCAGTTGTAATCACTTGAGAGACAAAAAAAACTGATGCTGATGCAACTGATACATGTGAACGCAGCCTTAGAGAAGCTCTCCACCCCTAACGCAGTCTCTGCTAGTAAAGCGGCTCCGCTGGTAATGGCAGGGTACATATGCTGGAATATTACAACATCTGCAGCTGAATGCTGATGGAACTATCTCTCACTGACAGTAGATGGCGCTGTAGTAACTATTAGTTGTTATCCCTGTGCAGCTCCTCTGGTGATGATGTGTTATCTCTGGTATTCTCCATCTTGATGTTGTTACTGATGTCGGTTGCTGTCTGTCCCAGTCTTATTCTCCCACAATGTCTGACTATCCAGAGAGGACATGTGGGGGCCATTACTACAGGGACCAGAGATCAATTATCAGGACTGGGACCAGATAAATAGACAGGGACCACCATAAAGTTATTATACTGTATACCCCTAGATTGCCCACTGCCCAAGATCCTGGTTAGGTAGCAATGACACCTCTCATTTAGAATTTGGTAGGTAGGTAGGGTATCCCCACTTTTAAATACAGCAGGGTCACTGGTGGCTGCTCCGCTCCTATTGTTCAGTTGAAATATAAAAAAAAACAACTACTGTCATCGCCTGTCATCAGACCCGTCATCGCCTGTCATCAGACCTGTCATTGCCTGTCATTGCCTGTCATCAGATCTCTCATCGCCTGTCATCATCTGTCATCAGACCTGTCATCGCCTGTCATCAGACCTGTCATCCCTGTCATCAGACCTGTCATCAGACCTGTCATCGCCTGTCATCATCTGTCATCAGACCTGTCATCGCCTGTCATCTGACCCGTCATCAGACCTGTCATCGCCTGTCATCATCTGTCATCAGACCTGTCATCGCCTGTCATCAGTCCCGTCATCAGACCTGTCATCAGACCTGTCATCTGACCTGTCATCAGACTTGTCATCGACTGTCATCTGACCTGTCATCAGACCTGTCATCGCCTGTCATCAGACCTGTCATCAGACCTGTCATCAGACTGTCATCAGACCTGTCATCGCCTGTCATCAGACCTGTCATCGCCTGTCAGAAACTGACTCTGAACCCCCCGTCAGCGCGGATGAGTCGCAGGTGCTGCTATGCCCGGATTATCACGGGTAGCTGCAGATAATTATAGCCCCAAGTGCCTGATTTTACAGCCTCCTCAGGTATCAATTTGATGCCACAGGTTCGAGGCCATTGATTCGAACAACGTATCCACATCAGACATGACAGCGCTGCAAAAGCTGCACGACAGCTCCAGTCTGAACAGCAGCTTATTTCTGGTGAAAAAAAGGTTTAAAATGAGACCCAACATAGAGAAAGATATAAATGCAGCGCTGGAGGCGGCACAACATGAAAAGAACGTTACATTATAGGTATCGCCGCGTTCACAACGGCCTGAACTATGAAAATATCGCATTATTTACCGCACGGTGAACACCGTAAAAAAAGAAATAAAAAACAATGACAGCATTTTATTTTTTTGTCGTCTTGTCTCAAAAAAAATGTAATAAAAAGTGATGAATAAGTCGCGAGTAACGCAGAATTGCACCAATAGAAACGACAGTTCATCACGCATAAAACAAGTCCTCCCGCAGCGATATCAACCGGAAAATAAAAAAGTTACGGCTGTCAGAAAATGGCGACACCAAAACAGGATTTTTTGAAAAAGAGAATTTTTATTGTGGGAAAATAGTGAAACGTGAAAAAACGATATAAATTTGGTGTCGCTGTAATCGTATCGCCCCGCAGAATAAAGGTCACATGTTGTTTATACCGCACGGTGAACGCTGTAAAAAAGAAGAAACAAAACCGCGCTAGAATTGCTGTTTTTTGGTTTCCTCATCTCCCAAACAATATAATAAATAGCGATAAAAAAAGCGCATTTACCCCAAAATGGAACCAATAAAAATGACAGCTCGTTCCCCAACAACCGATCCCTCGCACAGCGCCGTCACCGGAAAATAACACGTTATGACTCACAGAACGCAATCACGCTGAATGACGGCCCAGACTCATATTTTAGGTCCAGTCGTTTTTCACTAAATACCCCACATCATCATTTACTGGACCCCACAGGTGACCCCGTAGATGCAGCGGAGATGAGGAAACTTTAGGGCCTTGTGCGGCTTATAGGACTAATGAAGAAGTCACATATAAGGCGATACTGGAGCGCAGATATTCTGTATAATCCCCAATAATCCCGGCCTGTGCATGAAGCGACCCCACCAATCCATGGATATTCACCCCATTATTACATCATCCTATTATACCCTGATGTACTCCGCACAGCTTACATATACCCTGATGTACTTCGCCCAGAATACATATACCCTGATGTACTCCACCCAGCTTACATATACCCTGATGTACTCCACCCAGTTTACATATACCCTGATGTACTCCACCCAGCTTACATATACCCTGATGTACTCCTCACAGTTTACATATGCACTGATGTACTCCACCCAGCTTACATATACCCTGATGTACTCCACCCAGTTTACATATATCCTGATGTACTCCGCACAGCTTACATATACCCTGATGTACTCCGCACAGCTTACATATACCCTGATGTACTCCTCACAGCTTACATATACCCTGATGTACTCCTCACAGCTTACATATACCCTGATGTACTCCGCCCAGTTTACATATACCCTGATGTACTCCACCAAGCTTACATATACTCTGATGTACTCCACCCAGTTTACATATACCCTGATGTACTCCGCACAGCTTACATATACCCTGATGTACTCCTCACAGCTTACATATACCCTAATGTACTCCTCACAGCTTACATATACCCTGATGTACTCCGCCCAGCTTACATATACCCTGATGTACTCCGCACAGCTTACATATACCCTGATGTACTCCGCACAGCTTACGTATACCCTGATGTACTCCGCACATCTTACATATACCCTGATGTACTCCGCCCTGCTTACATATACCCTGATGTACTCCGCACAGCTTACATATACCCTGATGTACTCCTCACAGCTTACATATACCCTAATGTACTCCTCACAGCTTACATATACCCTGATGTACTCCTCACAGCTTACATATACCCTGATGTACTCCTCACAGCTTACATATACCCTAATGTACTCCTCACAGCTTACATATACCCTGATGTACTCCGCACATCTTACATATACCCTGATGTACTCCGCCCTGCTTACATATACCCTGATGTACTCCGCACAGCTTACATATACCCTGATGTACTCCGCACAGCTTACATATACCCTGATGTACTCCACCCAGCTTACATATACCCTGATGTACTCCGCACAGCTTACATATACCCTGATGTACTCCGCCCTGCTTACATATACCCTGATGTACTCCGCCCTGCTTACATATACCCTGATGTACTCCGCACAGCTTACATATACCCTGATGTACTCCGCCCAGCTTACATATACCCTGATGTACTCCGCACAGCTTACATATACCCTGATGTACTCCGCACAGCTTACATATACCCTGATGTACTCCGCACAGCTTACATATACCCTGATGTACTCCTCACAGCTTACATATACCCTGATGTACTCCTCACAGCTTATATATACCCTGATGTACTCCGCACAGCTTACATATACCCTGATGTACTCCGCCCAGTTTACATATACCCTGATGTACTCCTCCCAGCTTACATATACCCTGATGTACTCCGCACAGCTTACATATACCCTGATGTCTCCTCACAGCTTACATATACCCTGATGTACTCCGTCCAGTTTACATATACCCTGATGTACTCCGCCCAGCTTACATATGTCAATGCCTATACCAGACTGTGAAGACTACTAGTAAATCCAAAAAATGAGCGACACATAGCACAAATTATGTACCATGACAGTATAAATCAAACTTTATTGAAATGCAAATAACACATTGGCCATGAAGAGATAAAAACAGTATTGCACACAATTTAAAAAGGAGAGTGTGGAGGAACTGCGTAAATAATCCAAGTTATAAACTAACACAATATAAACATCCTGTGATGTGGTAAAGTGCAGAGGTCTACATCCAAAGAGGATGTGTAATGAGTCAATTTGTTAAACTGCTGAAGAG
This sequence comes from Rhinoderma darwinii, assembly GCF_050947455.1. Lineage (NCBI taxonomy): Eukaryota > Metazoa > Chordata > Amphibia > Anura > Rhinodermatidae > Rhinoderma > Rhinoderma darwinii. Next base: position 489,529 of record NW_027461833.1, read on the forward strand.
GCTATAGATATACTATGCACCTAACCAAAGAGCACAACATTGTGCATATGTGTGAAAATACACGGCTACGACTGCACAATTGCACCCAAAAATTGCCCTACTTCATAAATTAAGAAGACTGCACAAACCCGTGGATTGCATGATGGATCTCACACAAGATAACTCCACACTGACCGCCCCCGACGCGCGTTTCGCCGTCAGCTTTCTCAAGGGGTATTGACTGCTGGGATAATGGTCACTTTAAGTATGAGATACAAAGGGAGGGGATTATGTCAATGTCCAATAGACACAAAGTGTGCACAGCATATGGGCATTATAATCACAGGCAAGGTTACACCTACCATGCTGCAGAGATCAGAGATGTGGACAGATGAAAGGAGCTGCACTCGTGTTTGCGGACGCCTTTATGCCTCCGTTGCGCAAGCCGCACCGGCGTTCATCCGAGCGCCGGAAGTCATGCCCATAGACATCAGCCGCATCAGAGTACGCACTGCGCGTGCGCGCCGCAAAAGAACTAAAGGGAGGGACTGGCGTGGCCATACTTGTTATGTAGGGAGAGGTCAGTGGCCATCTTAGAGCCTGGCAAATATGCCAGAAGCCCAAACAAGGGACAATAGACGTATGCAAGCTAGGGATGCCGTATACATCGCTGAGACAGTTCACCCCGAAGGAGTAGAGACCATGTCTCAGCGATGAAACACAGCTGGCAAAGTTTAAAATAATCCCGAATACCAGGGTATATCCCAAGGCAGTTCATACATACTTTCTAGACGCCTATAGCACGCACATAAACATCACATATGAATATACAGAAATACATATATGTGCATACACCAACACAAATATAAGAATCTATACTTTACACGCATATATATATATATCAATATAAAGAGTACCATACACTTTAAAAATTCACTTTCATTTACAATAAAAAACCATAATGGTAAAGATATATATTCGTGTATGCATAAGTATTGAAAATAAAAGAATAAATAAATAAAGTGAGGATAATAGACAGAGAGTGAATACAGGTGAGTGAACACGCGTGCTCGTGACAGTGATAAAAAGAGAAAAATACAAAAGAAATAAAATATGTGAGAAGAGATGAGGACAGCACCTGAAAAACATAAAACCGCTGTTACTCATACACAAGTCTTACACACATTTTTTATGTGGATCATTGTATAATGTGCTGTATAAGTCGACAAAAATAGGGACCTATATGAAAGTGTCAAAATACAGATCGTTGTAAAATGTGTTATATAAAAGGAGAAAAAATATACTTATCTGTGTACAGATATAAAAACAATATATGAAATAATAAATATGTAGTAACCTGAAATCCATCAATGTAGATGGTCTAATACATAATAATATATCCAACAATAAACATGGATTGACCTAAAATCCATATGTGTAAAAAAATATACTACATCATTACATATCCAATAATAAATATTTTGTGGAATAAAGTGCATATGTGTAAATATGATGTCATAATGAATTTGTTTCATAAAACATAAAACAAGTGAATTTGTGCATATTCAATATATATATAATATGCTATAGGGCATAAACATGAGCATGTAAATATATGAATTAGTGCACCCATAGTTACATGTAATACTAAAAATATAAATAAGGTCGGTACACAAAGAAATATAGTATATACATGAAATAGATATGATATCGTGCAGAAATACAGACATACCAATATATAAATGAATATACCAATAGGCATATATAAGAATAAAAATAGAGCCGGTACGCATAAAAGTACCAATACCTACCCCTTGAGAAAGCTGAAGACATACCGAGACGCCAAATCCATATATAGAAAAGAAAAACAAGTATATAAATGCGTATACATAAGGTAACACTCCCATGCATACAGAGGGCCCGCATGTGGTAATAACCAACAGGAGAAAGGGGGAACAAGCCCACAATTTCCAAAGTTGAACATCATAGACAACCTCCACTATAGAACTGGACGAATGGACCATAGGTATCCATAACACCTGTAGAAAGATTAAGAATTTATTGGAAGATGGTATCAGATAATCAAAATATTCCAACCTGAGTGTACATGTTACACCAACAAAAAATTGCCTTACATATACCCTGATGTACTCCACCCAGCTTACATATACCCTGATGTACTCCACACAGCTTACATATACCCTGATGTACTCCGCCCAGCTTACATATATCCTGATGTACTCCACCCAGCTTACATATACCCTGATGTACTCCGCACAGTTTACATATACCCTGATGTACTCCGCACATATTACATATACCCTGATGTACTCCACCCAGCTTACATATACCCTGATGTACTCCGCACAGATTACATATACCCTGATGTACTCCACCCAGCTTACATATACCCTGATGTACTCCACCCAGCTTACATATACTCTGATATACTCCGCCCAGCTTACATATACCCTGATGTTCTCCGCCCAGCTTACATATACTCTGATGTACTCCTCACAGCTTACATATATCCTGATGTACTCCGCACAGCTTACATATACTCTGATGTACTCCTCACAGCTTACATATACCCTGATGTACTCCGCCCAGCTTACATATACCCTGATGTACTCCGCACAGCTTACATATACCCTGATGTACTCCTCACAGCTTACATATACCCTGATGTACTCCACACAGCTTACATATACCCTGATGTACTCCTCCCAGCTTACATATACCCTGATGTACTCCGCACAGCTTACATATACTCTGATGTACTCCTCACAGCTTACATATACCCTGATGTACTCCTCACAGCTTACATATACCCTGATGTACTCCACACAGCTTACATATACCCTGATGTACTCCTCCCAGCTTACATATACCCTGATGTACTCCGCACAGCTTACATATACTCTGATGTACTCCACCCAGCTTACATATACCCTGATGTACTCCGCACAGTTTACATATACCCTGATGTACTCCGCACAGCTTACATATACTCTGATGTACTCCTCACAGCTTACATATACCCTGATGTACTCCGCCCAGCTTACATATACCCTGATGTACTCCGCACAGCTTACATATACCCTGATGTACTCCACACAGCTTACATATACCCTGATGTACTCCACACAGCTTACATATACCCTGATGTACTCCTCCCAGCTTACATATACCCTGATGTACTCCGCACAGCTTACATATACTCTGATGTACTCCTCACAGCCTACATATACCCTGATGTACTCCGCACATATTACATATACCCTGATGTACTCCGCCCAGCTTACATATACCCTGATGTACTCCGCACAGCTTACATATACCCTGATGTACTCCCCCCAGCTTACATATACTCTGATGTACTCCTCACAGCTTACATATACCCTGATGTACTCCCCCCAGCTTACATATACCCTGATGTACTCCGCACAGCTTACATATACCCTGATGTACTCCCCCCAGCTTACATATACCCTGATGTACTCCGCACAGCTTACATATACCTTGATGTACTCCCCCCAGCTTACATATACTCTGATGTACTCCTCACAGCTTACATATACCCTGATGTACTCCGCACAGCTTACATATACCCTGATGTACTCCGCACAGCTTACATATACCCTGATGTACTCCGCACAGCTTACATATACCCTGATGTACTCCGCCCAGCTTACATATGTCCCCACATTATAAATTGAAATAACAGTAAAACCAAGCAAAATCTGCGCTTCAAAAGCCAAATGGTGGTCCAACTGAACCTGGCAGCGTGCCCAAACGGCAATTTATGACCACATATGGGGTATTACTGTATTCTGGAGAACCTGCTTAAATATTTATCTACGATGGTACAAGCTGGGCACAACACATTGGGCACTGAAGTGGCATATCTGTGGAAAAGGGCAATATTCAATCTGCAACATCTATTGTGTACTAATTTTTGCAAAACACTTGTGGGGTCAAAATGCTCACTACCTTCTAGATGAATTCCTTGAGGGATGTAGTTTCCAAAATGGGGTAAGTTTTTTGGGGTTCCACTGTACTGATACTATAGCTCAATGCAACATGGTGTCAAAAAACGAATCTTGTAAAATCTCCACTCCAAATACTAAATGGCGCTCCCTCCCTTTAGAGCCATAGCCTTACCCTGGAGAGAATGCTTTACAAACGTTGAGGTACTTTTCTCCTCTAGTCCTTGTGAAAATGCAAAATTTTGGGCTAGAACTACAACTTTTCTCAAAAAAAAATGACAATTTTTTTATTTTCACATCCCAATTCTAATAAATTCAGCAAAAACCTGTGTGGTCAAAATGCTCACTACACCCCTAGATGAATTCCTCAATGGGTGTAGTTTCCAAAATGGGGTCTTTTTTGGGGTGTTTCCTTTGTTTTGGCACCACAAGACCTCTTCTAACCTGACATGGTGCCTGAAATATAATTTAAGAAAAGGAAGGCCCTAAAATCCACTGGGTGCTCCTTTTCTGCTGAGGCCGGTGTTTCAGTCCAGTACCCCACTAGGGCCACATGTGGGATGTTTCTAAAAACTGCAGAATCAGGGCAATAAATATTCCGTTGTGTTTCTCTGGTAAAAACCTTCAGTCTTTCAGGAAAAATCGATTAAAATGGCATTTCTGCCCAAAGAAAATGGAATTTGCAAATTTCCCTTCCACATTGCTTTAATTCCTGTGAAACGCATTAAGGGTTAAGAAACTTTCTAAATACTGTTTTGAATACTTTAAGGGGTGCAGTTTTTAAAATGGGGTGATTTGTAGGGGTTCATAATATATAAGGCCCTCAAAGCCACTTCAGATCCGTTCTGTTCCCTAAAAAAATAGGCTTTTGACATATTCTTGAAAATGTGAGAAATTGCTGCTAAATTTATAAGCCTTGTAATGTCCCAGAAAAATAAAGGGATGTTTAAAAAATGATGCAAACATAAAGTAGACATATGGGAAATGTTTAGCCAACTGAGCAATAAACACAAATATATCAGTGGTCCTAGTGACTAATAACTTAGACCAAAAAAGAAAAGAACAGTCACGACCAAATAATTGAAGAAATACAAAAAATCCTTTATTAAACTCAAATAGACAAATGCAAGCAGACAACATAGAACATATTAAAATAGCGTAACCCTCGCAAAATCAAAGATGGAATCAGAACACTAGCGCAGCAGGACAACCAAATAGTAATCCGGAAAAATTATCCCCCAAAAATGCTAAAGTGTCTAAGTAGTTTTCAAGCAGGCAATAAGTATAAAACTTTTGCACAGATAGGCATATACCAAAAAATAAATGTGAATACAATCAAGATAATGACATATAAACAGCAATATACATACACCTGCAGAGTACGGGAATAGCCGGGACATCAAAGACCGGGGGTCCACTGCTGAACCCAACGCGCGTTTCGCAAATGCTTCGTCAGGGGAAATATGGGAAATGTTGACTAATGACTATTTTGTGTGGTATTACTATCTGTCTTACCAGCAGATACATTTGACTTTAGAAAAATGCAAATTTTTGCAATTTTTCTCTAAATTTTTGTGTTTTTCACAAAAACATTTAATTTTATGTCACGAGAAAACAATCTCAGAATCGCTTGGATAGGTAAAAGCATTCCGGAGTTATTACCACATAAAGTGACACGTCAGATTTTAAAAATGAGGCTCTGTCATTTGGTCCAAAACTGGCTGTGGCGGGAAGGGGTTAAAGCTACAGAGACAAAATATCAAAAGAAGGAAAGAAGAGAATGTTTCAGGTGCAACAAACAGGGACACCTAAAGAAGGACTGTACAATATGGAAAGCAGAACAGCAGAAACCATTTCCAAAAGGGACTAAACAAAAGGTCAAAACCACAATCTCTGATCCACGTGCAGATAATTGGAACGGCAGATTTAAAGGGACAAATGGGGGCAGCAGAAAGGAAGAACAGAACTCTGATGGAAATGATCAGATGCATGCTGACAGATCCTGGATTACCTGAAAAATATTGGTCCCTAGTACATTTTATGGGTAGGCTAAAATTCCGCCAATACCTACCCAGTAAGAGGGCAAGGTATGGGATAAAAATGTACAAACTGAGCTAGAGCAGCTCAGGTTTTGGGTTTATGAAGGGAAGGACTTCAGGATTGAACCCCAGAATCCCCCCCCCCCTCTTGGAGCTCCAACATTACGTGAATAACTTCTACATCAGCATCCCACTATTTAAATGCCTCTCCACCAGAAATACTGCAGCCTGCGGCACGGTGCGCAATAACCAGAGAGGCCTCTCTAAAACTCTGATTGGGCAACATGTCAAAAGGGGTGCATTATGCAGCGAGAAAGTGTTGTTCGTCAAGTATAAGGACAAGCGGGATGTCCTTCTCTTGACCACAATACATGGAAACGGCAGAACCCCTGTCCCTGTACGAGGTGCCACCACGGTGACCCACAAGCCAGATTGCATCGTGGGCTATATATAATAAATACTTGGGAGGGGTTGATCTCTCAGATCAAGTGCTGAAGCCGTATAGTGCAATGCGGAAGACAAGGGTGTGGTACAAAAAGGTGGCCGTGCCATTGGTACAGATGGCATTGTATCACACTTACGTGCTATGCAAATGTGCAGGCCGGAAAGAGTCATTCCTTAATTTTCAGGAGGAGATTATCAAGGTGCTTGTGTTTGAAAATCAGGTTGGGGAGGGCCCAAACACATCTGCTGAAAGTGAGGGCGCCCGTATTGTACCAGGGCAACACTTTACCGGCATCGTTCCCCAAACTGCAAAGAAGGGGAGATACCAAAAGAGGTGCAGAGTGTGTAGCAAAAGTGGCATAAGAAGGGTCACCACTTATCAGTGCAAAACCTCCCCCCTGAAAAAACGGGTCTGTGCATAAAGGTGTTTCCACTGTTTTGGGCCCTCGGGGGCTTTCCAAATGTGACAGGGTGCCGCAAACCAATCTAGCAAAATCTGAATGCTAAATAGAGCTCCTTCCCTTCTAATCCCTGCCGTGTGTCCAAATAGTAGTTTATAACCACATATGGGGTATTGCTGTGCTCAAGAGGATTTTCTTTATAAATGTTGGGGTGCCTTTTCTCCTTTAGTCCTTGTGGAAATGAAAATTTTTTAGGCTTAGCTAAATTGAATCGTAAAAAAATGTAGATTTTAATTTTCACAGCCTACTTCCAAAAATTTCTACAAAAATCCTGTGGGGTCAAAATGCTAACTATACCCTTAGTTAAGTTCCTTGAGGGGTGTAGTTTCCTAAATGAAGTCACTTTTGGGGGTTTCCACTGTTTTCTCCCCTCAGGGGCTTTGCAAATGCGACATGGCCTCTGCAAACCATTCAAGCTAAATTTGAACTCCAAAACTCAAATGGCGCTCTTTCCCTTCGGTAGTTTCCAAAATGGGGTCACTTTTGGGGGGTTTCTACTGTTTTGGCACCACAAGACCTCTTCAAACCTGACATGGTGCCTAAAATATATTCTAAGAAAAAGAAGGCCCCAAAATCGACTAAGTCCTCCTTTGCTTCTGAGGCCTGTGCTTCAGTCCAACAACTTCAGAATCTGGGCAATAAATATTCAGTTGCGTTTCTCTGGTAAAAATTTCTGTGTTACAGAAAAAAATGGATTAAAACTGATTTTCTGCAAAAAAAATTACATTTGTAAATTTCACCTCCACTTTGCTGTAATTCCTGTGAAGCACCTACAGGGTTTAGAAACCTTCCTATAATCTATTTTTAATACTTTGAGGGTTTAGGTTTTGATAATGGGGAGTTTTATGGGGTTTTCTGATATATGGGCCCCTCAAAGTCACTTTAGAACTGAACTGGTCCCTAAAAAATAGCCTTTTGACATTTTCTTGAAATTGTGAGGAATTGCTGCTAAAGTTCTAAGCCTTGTAACGTCCTAGAAAAAGAAAAGGATGTTCAAAATACGATGCCAATCTAATGTAGACATATGGGGGAAGTTAACTAGTAACTATTTTGTGTGGTGTTGCTATCTGTCTTATAAGCAGATACATTTAAATTTTTACACATTTTCTCAAAATTTTGGTGTTTTTTACAAATAAACACGGAATGTATCGACCAAATTTTACCATAGGATCGAAAACCCAGGGTAGCCAAAACCATGAATAATTGCATACCGGCCTTTTCCGTTATGGGTTGTGTCATGGGTCAGCACCACCCTGAACGCTGTTCGGAACTTTTCATTTACATGGATAGCATTTATAGTGCTTATAAGTCACATGGCGGTTCCACATGGTGGCTCATCAGCTCCTTTTCCTCAAGGGTCAGTGGCCGTCCGCAGGCCTGGTGCATGCTGGTTATTCAATGAAGGCCATTGTAAATTTGCAGGATTATGCAAATATAAGCATTGGTGCTCCGCTTGTGGAGGTCCACACACAGCATCTCGTGGTTCCCGCCCAACACATGAGACACCTTCAAAGCAAAATGCTCAATGTGACGGAAAGGACCCCAGTGAGCGAAACCACGATGGGGCCTTGGCTAGATAAGTATCCTGACAGAGCAGCGGCAGCACAGTTACGTTTTGGTTTCTTTATCCCATTTAACCTAAGCAGCCATTCTTTATTTGTGGACAACTTGACAACTTAGGGAGCAGCCGGAGGTCTTAAGGGAGAAGTTGGCAAAATAAGTATCTTTAGATAGAATCGAGGGTCCTTTCTTCCCTAACCTTCGGGTTTCTCTGTTGGGAGTGGTCCCAAAGAAGGAAGTCGGTAAGTTCCGCCTTATACACCATCTTTCATTTCCTAAAGGTCTTTCGGTAAACTATGGGATTTCGTTGGAGGATTCCTCGGTCTCTTACGTTTCCTTTGATCGTGCAGTTGCGCTGGTCAGGGAGCGCTGAAATCAGATATAGAATCAGCTTGTAGCTTGCTGCCAGTACACCCAGATTGATATCACCTATTAGGCTGTTTCTATGAGGATCACTATTATTTTGATACTTTGTTGCCCATGGTCTGTTCCATATTGTCGCTGCAGAATTTAGTATGTCCATTAACGTTGGACATTATCTGCATTTGTCTATGAGCTCCAAATTAATTAATGAATGCTCTCTCAATGGTGGATCTGAGAGAGGCCGGCCGGAGAGACCAGGACACGCAGCTTCAGTGTTCAAACGATCTCTGCCCTAGGGGGCGGATCCATCTTTATTTATAGGAAAATGAGAGTAGGTGGTGACCTCATACTTGCAAACATAAACATTCTATATATGGTAATATCCCAAAACTCCACATATGGTATAATGACAGGAAAGGTGTAGGCTTTGGTTTCAGCCAATCATCTACAATATGATAATGACTCTGATTCAGCCAATAAGAATTATTTCAATGCATTATAATAATACTTCACCCTCCAAGCCCCAGGTGGCCTGAACCTTGTCCCATGGGAAGGACACACATTTCAGATACACAAGTTAATTTGTCTCTACTTCCTATCTCACTAGAGAATGGAGACTGCAGATAAGTTTAAATTAATTAAACAGAGGGCTTCTTCCAAGGCTGAGAGATGGTAAACAGTCATTGTCCATTCGGCCGAGGCTATTGGATCTGCTCCTTAAAAGAGTAATAAAACATTCAATTCAAGAACACAACATAGAATTGCTTCAGGACATCTGCTGATATTTACTTTTTACTTATTAACCTCAAGATGGCTCCTTCAGGCCAAAAGATAGATTCCAATGATCCAAAATGGATGCCTACCATACAAGATGGAGTCCATGTAAAATGTTATCTTTTTAAACATATTCTAATCACCTTCACAAAAGCAATATATGTTCACACATATAAAGATAATTAAAATATTTTTGACAATATCATGTCACTATTTCGAGATGTTTAGCTCATTTCTGTAATGGGTGGTAAGATATGAGACTGGTTCACGGTCAGCAGTTCATTATTCAGACGATTTCTTATTTGTCGCCCCAGCAGATGAGGATACCGGCCATCACATGCTAAAAACATTTCAATTCTTCATATCTCGTTTTGGCGTCCCTCTTTCTGCAGAAGAAACCGAAGGTCCAATAACAAGGTTGTCCTTCCTCGGCATTGAAATTGACACCATAGAAATGGTTTTCAGGTTACCTGAAGAAAGATGAAGAAACTTTTTAGCTTGATTGAAGGATTTTGTGGAGTAGTAAAAGTCACTACTGGGTCTTTTGGTCTTTGCTTGCCGTGTCATTCCAATGGGAAGGATTTTGTCCGCTTATCATTGGCTACTCGAGGAGTTAAATTAGCTGGGCATCGGATTCGTCCCACCAAACCCTTAAAAGCGGACCTTACCATATGGGGTAGTTTTCTTTCCAACTATATCTTTATATCCAAGTATATATACTATATACTTTCCAAGTATATCTTTCCAAACATACATGTTTCAGGTCAGGAGAAGGCAACAATGCAGAATTATCATTATACACAGATACATCGGGCTCCTGCGGTTTTGGAGCAGTTGTTTGCCCGGCTTGGTGTATCATCCTGGCCTGCAGCGTGGCATGCCGCTGGCCTTTGCCGGAATCTTACTTTGCTGGAACTTTTTCCAATCATTGTGGCAGTCGAAATCTGGGGACCAATGTTCAAAAATCGACATATTTGTTTCTAGTCCGACAACGCCAGTGTGGTTGCCGGTATTAATAGTCTGTCTTGTTCTTCACTATCTGTTATATCTTTATTACGTGACTTAGTTTTGCGCTGTCTACAACATAACATTTATTTTAGATCAAAACATGTTCCTGGTCTTAATAATGTTGTTGCTTTTTCTCTCTCACGTTTTCGCTGGCACGAATTCCAGGCTTTGCTGCCCAATACGGAGAGGGTCCGCATCTCATGCCCAAATCATTTATGGGAGTTGGTGGACCTCAACTGATGTCTCTCGTCAGTTCATCAGTAGCGCCTGCTACGTGGCAGGGAAACGCTAAGGCGTGGTTGGAGTGATTACAGGTCGTGAAAGGTCGCAATATTTCTTCTTCGGATAAGTTATGTTTAGAGGTAACAATTGAATATGTTCTATCCTTGAGGGCTTTAAACATATCTGGCACAGCCGCACAGAAACGTTTATCTGGTATTGCTTTTTATTTTAAGTCACTGGGTTGGGGGGGGGGGGGGATGTCACCAAATGCTTTTTAATTACCCAGACTGGAAAAAGTGTCATATTCGTCAGGAATCACGACGGCCAATTTCCTATCCCTTGCTTTGCCGTTTTGTAATGGCAAGTCCAAAAATGTGCTCATCTCCATACGAGACTTTACTGGCCCTCAGTTTCAGCCTTGCCTTCTTTAAGCCTTTAGAATCAGTGAATTATTACCTCCTTCAAAAAAAAAGCAGGGTGGCTTACAGCACACGGATGTTATCATAACCGCTGAGGCTGCTCGATTACGGGTACGGGATCTTACGGGTACGAAGATCTAAGACTGACGTATTTGGCCACGGTGTTTGGATTCACCTGCGTGCCACCCAGGGCGCGGTCTGCGCCATGCGTTTACTTTCTGAGTATTTACTCATTCGTTTCCATTACTCCCAGTTCCTAGTACATATGGATCGCACTCCCCTCACTATTTATCAGTTTAGAACAGTTCTCCACCACTGCCTTATCATCGCGGGTGTTTCCTCTTGCTTTGCCAGATACATACGTCCGGATTTGTTATTGTAGAACACTGTCATAATGTGTTTTTCTTTTCGATCATGTTAGGCCCACAGTTTGGATGCTAGAGCATTCTTATATATTCTGGGCCGCCCAGCGGGCTGATTGTAGGCCTGGTGGCCGTGCGTTGGGCTTTCGAGACATCAATATTTCTTGGAGAGGAATACGTGGTTTAAAATGGTGTCAAGTCCTTCCAGAAGTGGTAAACCTCAGGTGTTAATGGCCCAGTGATACTGGTCATTCACGCGGGGGGCAATGATCTCTGTCTCCTAAGAATGGTCGAATTGATGACGATAATGCGCTCTGATATGGAGCGCTTCTCCTCCTTTTTCTCCGAAATGATACTCGTCTGGTCAGAGATTGTCCCCCATATGGTATGGCAGGGTGCACGGGATGCGGAGTTGAACAGGCACTCTTTCTGCTGGGTGGGGGTCGGAACCCTGTGTAGGCATACAAGGGCTCCTTCATGGCGGTCTTTGAGACTTTGCTGGTATGAGTAGGGGCTAAGAGGGTGGATTTGCCCGTCGGCAGTCTGGCAGTTGGCATAACGCCTGATAGCTGTGGAAAAATATATAAGGGTTTCACCGCTAAGCGGTTCTGGTTTAAGAGGTTAAAATAAAAGCTGTGGCCGATCACCCTCCAGCAAAAGACTAAATTTGGTGTCCTGGTCTTTATTTCTATATTAGTCAATAAGAAAGCTTCCCTCGCATGTTATGTTTGGTTTACCCTGCTTACAGCCTGAATGAGGGACTCCCCTCTAATAAATCACAATGCCTTAAATGGTTATTTTTATGATTGTGTTATATAAACTGGACGTCCCCCATAACTGTATCGTACAACCAGAGCCAGTGAATCACGTACAATCCCATCTATACCTTTCCACTCCATGCTGATGTCCTTTAAACATTGCTGCCCCCAGTGGCTGGGACTGGTTTATGCAGCTTTATCTATATCTCCACATTGCAGGTATAAGGACCTTACACTTTGCACCTTTCTTCATCACCCCAGGTCATCAGCTGGTATGGAATAAATATATTGCCTGCCGGCAACAGAAGCCCTGTTTTCCAACTAACAATTAGAAAATAACAAAGTATTTATTAAATTTATGCAAAGAAAGGACAGACTACATATAATTTAAAAATTAGAGTCCGTTGCTGACTGCAATCAGCTTAGTGCAAGGTATAGAAAGCCTGGAGCTGACGGCTGCAGCACGCAGCACCAGACCAAACGTTCAATTCTAAGAGTCAGCAGGACACGTGTTTAAAATTTAGATTAGAAGCCCCCCCCGACATGTTTCTCTACGAAGTAGGGTCTTCAGGGGTATCGGGGCTAATGACAGCGCGCGGCGAGATGGCCCTGTTTAAATATGTAATGGAGTTGCTCCACATGTTCTATTGATTGGCGTAGGGCCAATCACAGAGTGAGCAGAGAACGAGCCCCCCGTTCTGTGACGGGCATGCCACACCACCAATAAGCAGCCACCCTATGTGACCAATGAGGGCATAGCAAAGCGCGCATGCGTATGAGGGCAAAAACAAGTGATAGAGTAATTTGCCGTGGAGCTATTAAGCTCGATGGACATGCGTATTGGGAAAAAATAGAGTGATAGACAAATTCCCAAATGTCAGGGGCTGACATAGTGGCAATAAGAATATTTATGTGGTGGGGAATGAGTGGAGCTAACTCGTGATGATGACACAGTGGGTCAGTACAGACTGGCCAATCACAGCGCTCGCTGGCACCGGACCAATCTGATTGATCCCATGCCAGCATCTCCTGCCCGGCAACTCTGCTTTAGAGCTGAGTTGCCGGTTCTGTCACTGTGTCGCTTTACACAGCGACAGCTTAAAGTCCTGACATGCTTGGTACATAGGACTGCAGTAAGTTACTTGCAATACCGACGTACCAGACACATCATTTTGCGGGAAGGAGTTAATGTGACAGTGCCCCCCTCCCCCTTACCTACAGGGCCCCTGCTTTATAGAGAAATATTAGTATAGAAAAGACATGCAGGAGTTGTCCATAGCAACCAATCAGATTCCTGGTTTTATTTTTCTAAGACAAGTTTGAAATTGAAAGAAGTGATCTGATTGGTTGCTACGGACAATGTTACCTGCTAAATTTTCGACTCCACATCTTCCCAGAAGTAACCATAGCAACCAATTCAATGAATGAGAGTTGGTAGGTAGATTGGAGGGTCTGATAAGTGACAACCACAGCCCACCATGCAGTGACAGCCAGAGCCTCTAGAGGCAACAGCTACTGCCACCATTATAGTGACAACTACTGACCCCAATAATAGTGACAGCTACTGCCACCATTATAGTGACAACTACTGACCCCAATAACAGTGACAGCTACTACCCCAATAATAGTGACATCTACTGACCCCAATAATAGTGACAGCTACTGACCCCAATAATAGTGACAGCTACTGACCCCAATAATAGTGACAGCTACTGACCCCAATAATAGTGACACCTTCTGACCCCAATAATAGTGACAGCTACTGAGCCTAATAATAGTGACAGCTACTGACCCCAATAATAGTGACACCTACTGACCCCAATAATAGTGACAGCTACTGACCCCAATAATAGTGACAGCTACTGACCCCAATAATAGTGATAGCTACTGACCCCAATAACAGTGACAGCTACTGACCCCAATAACAGTGACAGCTACTGACCCTAATAATAGTGACAGCTACTGACCCCAATAATAGTGACAGCTACTGACCCCAATAATAGTGACAGCTACTGACCCCAATAATAGTGACAGCTACTGACCCCAATAATAGTGACAGCTACTGACCCCAATAACAGTTTACAGACTCGAACAATAACATCGTATTTATGGTGAATGATGAAGGGCATAAAAAAACTTAAAAAAGCAATAAAAATAAAGATAGATTATTGGAGGACTCCACTTATTTTTTTTTATTGCACCCTCCATTTGTACATTGGTGTTTCAGTGGGGTGCTGTGTGCAAAATACTTACCGATCCCCGCATTTTGTATTTTTCGGGTCCAACGCCGCTCACCTGATCTTCCCTCTGACTTGTCTGGAGTCACGGTGCTTTTGAATAAACCGGAACTCAGGCTCTCAATGCATTCCTATGGAAGCCAGCAAGACCAGGACGAGGCCAGAACGAGGCTCCATAGGAATGCATTGACTTCAGGTTTTCTGAACAGCAGTGATTCCAGACCAGGTCAGAATGAAGATCACGTGCGCGGCCCTGGACTCGAAAAACTACAGGATCCAGGGATCGGTAAGTATTTCTACACCCAGCTCCCCACTGACACACGAATGCACAAATGGAGGGTGCAAAAAATAAATAAATAAATAAAGTGGAGTGCTTCTTTAAATGCTCATGGTCACAATGAAGGGAGACAAAAGCGAAAAAAAATAATTGCAGCTGAAAGGACAAAATTAGTTGCAACATCAAGGGGTTAATAATTATAGTACATGCAGATCACTGTATAGAGCTTTTCAGCTCCCCAGGGGCATACGGTTGGGAGCTTTGACTGGCGGGGTCACTTTAAGAATAAATA
Organism: Rhinoderma darwinii; assembly: GCF_050947455.1. Taxonomy (NCBI): domain Eukaryota; kingdom Metazoa; phylum Chordata; class Amphibia; order Anura; family Rhinodermatidae; genus Rhinoderma; species Rhinoderma darwinii. The sequence goes on from NW_027461833.1 coordinate 504,713, forward strand.
AATGGGGGGTGGCATCACTTCATCATGATCTACAGAGATTGGCCAGTGATCACATGGTAGGGGGCTATAGAGCTCCCTATAAGATAGTAATGCCCTTCGTCCTCCTCTTTGGCCCCTGCAGCTTGGCGTCTTTCCCCCACTCCCTCTCTTGATTTGACTCCTTAATGACACGTTTTTTTTCATTTTCGTTTATCACTCCCCTTCCTTGCTTTCGTTTTTACAGCGTCTATCGTCCGGTAATAACTACATGTTCACTTTATTCTACGGATGAATATGATAACGGCGATACCGAATTTATCATTTTTTCATGTTTTACCACTTTGTAAAACTATTTGTTAAAAAAATTAGTTTTGCGTCGCCAAAATCTGAGAGCCATAACTTTTTTATGTTTCTGTAGATTGAGCGATGTGAGGGCTTATTTTTTGCGAGGCGAGCTTTTATTGTTACCATTTTGGAGTACATGCGACTTTTTGGTCAGTTTTTATTCTATTTTTTGGGGAGCTAACGTGACCAAAAAACAGCAATTTGGGTGCTTTAAACATTTTTTTATTTTTTTTTACTGTGTTCAGTGGGTTAGATAACATCAGATTGTAATAGTTCGGACTTTTGCAAATGTGGCGATATCAGTTATGCTAATTTATATTTTGTTTAACATTACTTTAGGGAAAAAATGGGAAGAGGGAATTTAACTTTTTTTAAATTCTGTTTAGTAGTCCCCCTAGTGGACTTGAACCAGCGATCATTGGATCGCTCACACGATCTACTGCAATAGTAAAGTATTGCAGTATATTGTGATTCTTACAGCCACCTATAAAGCCCTGCCGGAGAACAAAGATGGCAGACCCTTCATTAGGCCCCCAGGCTGCCATTATAACCATCGGCATCCCGCGATAGCATCGTGTGGGGACAATGGCACGTCGGAGGGGGTCGCCCCTCTCATTCTAATGTGTTAGATGCTGTGGTCGTGATTGACTGTGGCCTCTAAGTGGTTAAATTGGCATAATCAAAGTGATATTTGATTCTGTCCGTTGCAGTGCGGTGTTGGCTATATTACACAGCCATTACCCGCTAAGTATGGAGCGACCCCAGCCCGTGATCTCGCTCCATACTTCCCCTTAACGACTGCCATGTACATGTATGTGGCATGTTGTTAAGGAAATAAATGTTATTTTGTTGATTGTTTCAGTGAATTTTTTTGTTCATCCTGTTTTGATTATTTTATTCTGTTGTAGATATCACAGCGCGCGGTTCTATGAGGATCTTGTCTAGATGACGGTGAAACACATAGGTAGAGCGCCAGGGACTGCAGGGAAGTGCAACCCGGTCTTTCTTTCCGTGAATTGACACAGAGTGTGATTTGCTAATTTATTGGCGACTTTTCACTATTATGGAGTTCAACGGATCGGGATTCTTCTCCATCTTCTTGGCCTTTTGGTGTGCGGCCTGGCTCTCTGCTAGCTACACCCTGACCTCACATCAACAACCATGCCCCCCCACTGATGTACATCATCCCCTCAGTTCTGTAGATTATCAGACTGCTGATTATTAAGATGAAACAATTCTGACAATTTTTCCATATTATTTAACATTGAGCGTTTTCTTTTTTGTTTTGCAGTGAAATGGGAAATTTCTTTGCAGAAAATATCCTGTTTAAAATGGGATTCATAGGAATGGCCATTGCCTGTAAGTAACAATCACGGAAGTGATTATAATAGTCTCTTCATGCAGCAGTAATCAGATTTTTCTAAAAAATAAATAACGTTTTGTTCATTTCAATTGATAATAATTGTCCGGATCAGACGATGCAGATAAATGTTCTCGTCCATTATTGTAGGTTTCTTTTTGGGTTTAGCGCTTGGTCCGCGCGTCATAGATGTTATTAGGTTGTTTTACACGTTTTGCACGGTACAGGATTTATTTGGCTTGTTTTCTCTTTTTCAGCTCTGGGCCTGACGTTTCTACATTATAAGTTCATTATGTTCCATTCTGAAGCCTTTCGGGATCGTCAGACCTTGGTTTAAAAGATCCTCATGGCAATTGGATGGTCATCATGCGTCGGGACAGCCGTGATGGCTACATTTTCGGTAAGTTAAAAAATGTTTTGCATTGATGGGGTTGTCCCATCTTCACTAAATAGGGACCCGCTGGCAATCAGCTGAACCCCTGGTGATCATGATCAGCGGTTATCACCGGGTGGCCACATCATAAAGTGGTATTACATGGCTTATTCCAATGAATGGACGACCATGTAATAGATGTGTCTAATAGAAAGGAGTCACAAACAAGAGACCAACCTCTATATCCATTATGTCTCTGTGGTTATTATATCAGAGCACGTTATTTAGGATTTATTGGGAAGTTCTGAGGGTAAATTAGTGATTAGTTCCATAAGATCTGCTGTAACCTCTGTCTGCTTGTTTTCTAGACCTACCGTTATCCAATGACTCACCGGATTTGCGCTTTCATTGCATTCGGGTTTGCCAGCCTTTACAACCTTTGGCAGTCCATACTCGTCTACAAAGTGCCCGAAAGCCGAAGAGTCATCAGCCATTTCAGACTGGCGTCCTGTATAATGGCCGTGACCTTAGTGGTTTTCTGTATCCTTTCTTAAATAATATTTGAATGGAATCCAATTGTCCTTGTCTTTAGGTTCACATGTAGGAAACATCAGATCCTGAGGTGATCATTTCCCTTCATTTTCTGATCTTGCCCGTCAGATGGCGACATGCTGGTGTAACACAGCGCCATCTGGTAACATTGTTCAGCTTCTTGCAGGAACATACTGAATAAGAAAGCAAGCGGTACTGTCCTTGCTATATATGTATTATATTAACATTTATCTCACATAAATATGTAGTAAATTCTATAAGACACTTATTAAACGTTATTTTCCTATATAATATATTACCAGTCATTGGAAGTAGGGTATCCGTATACACCCACCTGTGCGCTGGAGATCAATGTGTAAAGCTATGTACATATTTTATTTGCACCCCTAGAAGCCGTTCTATAGGAAAACAATTGGACCTATAATCTTTGTGCTTATTCTAGGCACCATGGTGATCGTGACGCCCGCAATGTAATGGATATGGTGTCACATGACAATGGGTCAGGTCCATTTTGGCATCGCCGTCAGTCACATGGAGTATACAATAAACATGAATGCAGCAAAACCTCGGCCCGGGTGGAAAGTTCTTCTTTTGTGCAATTTTTAATGTATTAATTTTGATATTTTTTCACAGATCAGTAAAATGACAACAAAGATCATGGAGTGGTCGATGTTGGTACTCATTCTGGTGAATGTATTGAGCTACTATCAGAATATGCAGGTAAGTAGACATCACTTTCTTTGTCCCCTTAAACATCTTATATGTATATAACAGATATTTATCTCATCAATGTTTAACCTTTTGGGATTTGGGTTTGGCTGGCGCTGCCCTTTTGGTGCTCTCCACATAGGTATAGTACTTTAAGCTCTGTTTTCTTTGCAGATTCTGGGAGGTCCACCAGCATGGACTTCAAGGCCAGGGAAAGATCCTGGTTGACCAAACTAGACTTGGTCTTTAAAGATGATCCCACAGTGGGAGATCCCGACACCCGGGGTAATATAGCTGCTATCAAAAATAATCTCAGGTCACTGGTTCACAATCGGACTAAAACATGGTGGAATAAGGCCTTTTTGGAGAAGTATCTACAGAGAGGTCTTATACCCAGAGGACTCAGGATTCAGGTATTCCCGACCCTCAACAGTTTGGACGAATGCTTTGTCTCCCGGTGGGAGGACACTTGCAGGACATCATCCCAAACATTTATGGAACTGTTGATTGGTCTGGATAAGCAGACACTTGAGATGCTTAATGCTGAGATCGAAAAAACACAGACTGAACTCAAGACCAAGTTGAGTGATGAGGAGTGGATCAATACATTCCAACAACTTGACCTGGAGACGGACAAATGGGAGAAGAATATTCAAGACATCAAAAGTCGGAAATTCCAACGAGACCTAAACGACAAATTGACAAACCGTATGTACAGGTGGCAATATCCCAAACAATTCCGTATGGATGGGAGAAGATCTCCCTCCGTGTCATCAGCGAGCTCAATGTCAGAGCCTGAAGAGAATGCGCAGAGAGGCAGGACACGGAGTGGTATAGATTATAGGAGAGCAAACACGTTTAGACAGAAGACTCGGCAAAGAGGTAGGGGTAGCGAACAACGGATGCAGACATATAACTATGATCCATCCAATAGACAAAGAGGAGAAGGCTGGCGTAATCCAACGGCCACCCAACTGCCTGAGAATCCGAGAATGCAGGTAATTAATCTGTCTACCCATCAGTTGTCCCCTGTAGATATTGGGGTACTGTCCAAGGGGTTGACTTTTGCACCTTCTTCTCACTTTGACACCTTTACAGCTATAAAGGACTTACACCTATTTGCCAGAGGATTGATCTTCAAAAGATGGTTCCATAGGAAGGAAGATGAGATCTTTGACACACCGGAAGAAAGAGAGGCTTTACAGTCCTTACAACAGCTACTTAAAGAACAACAAAATCCTGAGACAGGTATGATCCCCCAAAATATAAGAAAACGATCTTCCAAATTTCCTCCACTCACTATATGCCCACCGATCGACTTATTTGTTAAACTGGTAGCTCGCGACTTCGAGAGAATTTCCACGGGTATTAAGCATGACAATCTAACCTGTGCTGAACGGAGGAGTCTAAAGAGACTAAAAACTCTCGAGGATACTGTAATTAAACCCGCAGATAAGGGGGGCAATATAGTGATGTGGCCAAGGGCTTTGTATGAACGGGAAGCATATCGACAACTGAGAAACACGACCTGCTACAAAAAGTTGACCTTTAACCCTCTCTCTTCTTTCAGTGGTCTGCTTGATGATATATTAGAAGAAGCTCTAAATGAGGGTACTATCTCTGCGGCCCTCACTGAATGTCTCATGGTACAGGATCCCACAGTAGCATGCTTATACTTATTACCCAAGATACATAAAGACCCCAAATCACCACCAGGGCGCCCCATTATATCTGGAAGAGGCAACTTAAGCGACAACATAAGTAAGTATATTGATGCTATACTGAAACCCATGGTCGAGACCCTACCATCATATCTCAGAGATTCCTCAGATCTCCTTAAAAGACTGGAAGGGATCCAATTATAACCCAACATGTTGCTAGCTACGTGTGACGTAGAATCCCTATATACCAACATCCGACATCAGGATGGTCTCCAGGCAGTGTCATACTTTCTGGGGATGACTGACAGCAACCCATCCATGTCCCAGTTTATTCTCACCCTTCTAGAATTTGTGCTCACGCACAACTTCTTTACTTTTAACGGATCCTTCTACCTACAGCTCCAGGGTACGGCAATGGGGGCAGCCTGCGCACCTTCATATGCCAATTTGTTCCTGGGGCTGTGGGAGAGGGATCTGTTTCTATCCGACCGGATATCATCAATGGACAAGGTGGTCCTTTGGACCCGGTTCATTGATGATATCTTTATCATTTGGCATGGCACGAGTGATGAATTTGCTCTTTTCATGACAAATCTCAACATCAATGATCTCAATATTCACCTGACTTGGAAAACTAGTGAAGTAGCTATTGATTTTTTGGACGTACTTGTCAGACGTGATGACGGTTATATCAGGACAGATATACATAGAAAGGATACGTCAGTCAATTCATATTTACATGCCTCATCTTTGCACCCGAGTCATTTGATCCGTGCCATCCCCATCGGTCAGTTTTTGAGGATTAAAAGGCTATGTTCATCTAACGATGACTTTGAGATACAGGCAAAGAACCTTAAACAACGCTTTCTTGACAGGGGATACAACAGAAGATGTATTAACAGGGCATATGAGAGGGCAAGGCGTTCAACACGGATCCAACTCCTTCACCCTACCACCAAGAGAAATGTGGATTCGACAATCAGGTATGTCACTACCTACCATGACAGGTGGGGGCAGATGAGGAAATGTCTGGCCAAACACTGGTCAATATTACAAACCGATATTACCTTATCAAAGATTCTCCCTGCAAAACCTGCAGTAGCATCGAGAAGAGCAAGGAATCTTCCCGATACCCTTGTCCACAGTTACCACCAACCCCAAAGTATAAAACCAATCTTTGGAGCGTCCAAACCAAAATGGGGCTGTCGCCCCTGCGGAAGATGTATAGCCTGCCCAAATGTGGCTAACAGCGATGAATTTGTGGATTCGACTGGCAAGATGACATACAAAATCACTTGGCCAATCAACTGTGGTACCAAGGGAGTGGTCTACTACGCATTGTGTCCATGCCCAAAGATCTATATTGGTCTCACTAGTAGAGAACTCAAGATTAGAACAAGGGAACACGTGAATAGCATAGAGGCAGCGAGGGGCACTGCCCCAGAAAACATTGAATCATTAAAAACCCTCCCGAGGCATTTCTTTAAGTACCATGGATGTGAATCCAGAGCCCTCAAAGTCAAAGGCATTGATTGTGTAAGAACTGACCTGAGAGGTGGTTCAATAATGAAAAAACTGTCAAAATTGGAATCCAGATGGATCTGGAAACTAAAGACAGTACAACCAAATGGTTTGAACGAAAATTTGGGATTTGCAGCATTTTTATAGAGGTGTCGGGATCTTCCATGGTGTCAGTTTTAATTGTCTAGCAACGATCAAGTTACTGTCGTTTCTAACTTTTATTTTTCTAACTTTTATTTTTAATGTTACAGATGATCGTTTATGAACTTGCTGTGATCTAACATTTAATGACTTCCTGAGACCATAACAACTCCCTCATTCGATCTCTAAACAGTTTATTTTAGGGGATTTACTCAACTATCTTACAACAATGGATATGCAGAAGACCTGGGGATACAATATTAATATGTATGGATATTTTGATATGCATTTTTTAGTGCAATTTTGCACAATTGGATGTAAACATTTTCCTTACCCGCAGGGATTAGTTGAGTGTGTTCCTCACACTATTTTATCATATTATTCAAATATATATAAAAAATTTCTCACTCTATCATTACTTCTATATCACACACATACACATACACATACACATTCTTCACTCACTTTATTTTATTTTTTCCATTCTTGCACGCACACACACATATATCTTATATATACATATATTTTTTTTTTTTGACACACCTATCCACATATTCTGATTTGGTAGTTTAATCATATATTTACTTATTATATCTAGTCACTGTCACTTATCCAGTAGCACATGCACTTTCATGTCACTTTTATCATTGGTGCATTTAATAGTGCCATCACCATTACGTATTATACACCTCTTCACCATTCTTTGAGCGTATTTGTATGATCATCAGATCCGAATTAATGTCTGTTCTATAAATATATATACACAATATACATTTGATGATTTCTTATATTGGAGCTTGTTATACACACCTGTCCCTCATCATCACAACATCACCACACCACTACACTCCAACCACTATCAAAGCTCTTTTTATTGTGGGCATGTCTTTTTATTTAAATCTGTATTAAAATTATTATATCTACATATGTCGTTAATTTTTAAATTTCTAATGTATTGAGTGTACATATTATATTGTATTTGAACTTTGGCACTTTTGTATATGTGAATGTGTGGATGTATGTGTGTGTGTGTGTGTGTGTGTGTATGTATATATATATATATATATATATATATATATATATATATATATGTATATGTGTATGTATATGTTTTTATGTATATGTTTGGTTATGTGCTCACATGCCTCGTATAACAATTTATACTTGTATATTCTTATTCAAACCGTACTACAACACTGTAATTATCTGAATTCACTTGATTGCATCTGTCTATGTCTGTTTTGAGAAAACACACGGAAATCTCTTTGGATATGGCACACACGCACACATGCAACATAATTCATATCATCCAATTTATATCATTTTATTTATACTATGAAATTGCGGTAGGGAAAGTAATAGGGACAGTCAAACAAAGAATTAATTGTGACCAATTTAATATTAATATTCATATTTATTTCATTATGACCTTTATTCTTTTATTTTAATTTATTTTATTATATTTTTTCCATCTCCATCTTTATCATATATGTTTTGTTATATTTATATATATATTTCTATATATAATATATTTGATTTCATTTATTCATCTATTTATTTATTATTTTTTTATTTATTCATATTCATTTTCTCCTTTGTGCTATGTGTACCTTGGTCAAATTCATCCAAATACCCTATCATTGATTTTGGCACTTGTGCAATCTGTGCACAAGTGTAATCTAACACATTATATACATATATACAAATTTTTCTTATGATTCGTGTCGCTCCGTCTTCTGCCCAGTGCGCATGCGCGGCCTGTCAGTCTGGGTCTTCGCTGCCTCGGCCGGAGCATCTTGGAGGCGTGGCTCCCGTCTTCCGGGGTCTGAGTTCGTGCCTGGGATGTTGACACGCTGGAACTTTTGTCTGGCTGTCTTTGTCCCTGGCCGGACCAGGCTGCGGGACGCGTGACCCTCGTCTGTGTTCCGGTTCCGGCGGCTGACACACCGGACTGTCGGGCCGCGATACCTTAGTTGTTAATACTGATTTTTAGCAGCCTCAGCTGCCCCCCTTATGTTTTATTGGTCTTGGGTTGCTTAAATGATGCCTCCTTACTTTCTGACACCACCCCCAGACGAAGGCTCGAGGGCCGAAACGCGCGTCGGGGTTGATGCCAGACAGTATTGATTGTGACATGGGTAAGACGTCCTTCTTTATCTTAGAGTCTTTCATTAATTTGGTGTGTTGCTGCTTTCATGCATGCATACACCCGTTGATGCCTATATACATGTGAGTAATACTGTTGCTGCACTCAAACTCCTGCATCCGACTGTGACTAATATTCACCGCTTGGTGTGGTTTTCACCTGTTTACTGGATGCAGGACTGTGTGCACACTTTCTCTATACTCACACTCATGCATCTATTTACTCGTGTAATAGGAACTGTCAATTTTCCCATTTGTCACTTTGTTATCTAATGTATTATCACTTTAACATTGCATATTTCACTGTCCGGTATCCTTTCATACTGTGGCTATCATCTTTAACTTTTAAATGTTTTTTGTTTATTGTTCTAATAAAACTTGTTATTTTTAATCTAACCTTGGTGTGTCGGACTCCGTTTTTAGGTTTATAATGTATTGAGCTACTATCAGAATATGCAGGTCAGTAGACGTCACCTCATTATCCCCTCGTATACCGGACCTCGTAATAACATTATTATTCATCTCTACAATCATGGGGTTTATAATGTGGATATGTGTTTCTTTTCTTAGAGTTTATCTATAACAATTACCTGGAAAAGCTTCACCATCTCCAAGAGGGAGAAGAACCAGGACTCTGGAGTATAAAGAGGACCATCGTGGATGGTGACGTGAGACGGCGCAGGGGCACAGCAGTGAGGGCATTGCATGGCCCAACCCCCTATCAGAGGACAAGAGCTGGAGAAGAAGTCGTCCGGTCTCAGCCAGGGCTGCGGTCTCCTGCACAACTGTGTCATTATTGAATGTACCGTCCAGTTCTGGCCCGCAGCTGGAGGGTCCGAGCAGGGATGTGGCACATGCTGTTGGTGCCAAGGGGGATCGATTTGATGTTAATCACGCTTCTGCCTTGTCCCTTTTTTCTCTTTCAGGTTTGGCAAAGGAATCGTCAAGGAGAGGGAGGAAACACAGATCTGGCGGTGGGCGCAGGCACGGTCGGCGGAGATCGCCCTCGTCATCTTCTGAGCGACAACCCTCCTCTTCTTCTTATCAATATCTACATCATCTTCCCCGCCGAGGACGCAGAGCCGTGCTGATGTCACAGAGAAATGACGAGGGGTTATAAATATTCCCCTGACAGCTGCCCGGTCTTTCTTTCCGTGAATTGACACAGTGCGATTTGCTAATTTATTGGCGACTTCTCACTTTATGGAGACCAATGGATTGGGATTCTTCTCCATCTTCTTGGCCTTTTGGTGTGTGGCCTGGCTCTCTGCTAGCTACACCCTGACCTCACATCAACAACCATGCCCCCCACTGATGTACATCATCCCCTCAGTTCTGTAGATTATCTGACTGCTGATTATTAAGATGAAACAATTCTGACAATTTTTCCATATTATTTAACATTGAGCGTTTTCTTTTTTGTTTTGCAGTGAAATGGGAAATTTCTTTGCAGAAAATATCCTGTTTAGAATGGGATTCATAGGAATGGCCATTGCCTGTAAGTAACAATCACGGAAGTGATTATAATATTCTCTTCATGCAGCAGTAATCAGATTTTTCTAAAAAATAAATAAAGTTTTGTTCATTTCAATTGATAATAATTGTCCGGATCAGACGATGCAGATAAATGTTCTCGTACATTATTGTATGTTTCTTTTTGGGTTTAGCGCTTGGTCCGCGCGTCATAGATGTTATTAGGTTGTTTTACACGTTTTGCACGGTACAGGATTTATTTGGCTTATTTTCTCTTTTTCAGCTCTGGGCCTGATGTTTCTTCATTATAAGTTCATTATGTTCCATGCTGAAGCCTTTCGGGATCGTCAGACCTTGGTTTAAAAGATCCTCATGGCAATTGGATGGTTATCATGCGTCGGGACAGCCGTGATGGCTACATTTTCGGTAAGTTAATAAATGTTTTACATTGATGGGGTTGTCCCATCTTCACTAAATAGCGACCCGCTGGCAATCAGCTGAACCCCTGGTGATCATGATCAGCGGTTATCACCGGGTGGCCACATCATAAAGTGGTATTACATGGCTTATTCCAATGAATGGACGACCATGTAATAGATGTGTCTAATAGAAAGGAGTCACAAGCAAGAGACCAACCTCTATATCCATTATGTCTCTGTGGTTATTATATCAGAACACGTTATTTAGGATTTATTGGGAAGTTCTGAGGGAAAATTAGTGATTAGTTCCATAAGATTTGCTCTGACCTCTGTCTGCTTGTTTTCTAGACCTACTGTTATCCAATGACTCACCGGATTTCCGCTTTCATTGCATTCGGGTTTGGCAGCCTTTACAACCTTTGGCAGTCCATACTACTCTACAAAGTGCCCGAAAGCCGAAGAGTCATCAGCCATTTCAGACTGGCGTCCTGCATAATGGCCATGACCTTAGTCGTTTTCTGTATCCTTTCTTAAATAATATTTGAATGGAATCCAATTGTCCTTGTCTTTAGGTTCACATGTAGGAAACATCAGATACTGAGGTGATCATTTCCCTTCATTTTCTGATCTTGTCCGTCAGATGGCGAAATGCTGGTGTAACACAGCGCCATCTGGTAACATTGTTCAGCTTCTTGCAGGAACATACTGAATAGAAAGCAAGCGGTACTGTCCTTGCTATATATGTATTATATTAACATTTATCTCACATAAATATGTAGTAAATTCTATAAGACACTTATTAAACGTTATTTTCCTATATAATAAATTACCAGTCATTGGAAGTAGGGTATCCGTATACACCCACCTGTGCGCTGGAGATCAATGTGTAAAGCTATGTACAGATTTTATTTGCACCCCTAGAAGCCGTTCTATAGGAAAACAATTGGACCTATAATCTTTGTGCTTATTCTCAGCACCATGGTGATCGTGACGCCCGCAATGTAATGGATATGGTGTCACATGACAATGGGTCAGGTCCATTTTGGCATCGCCGTCAGTCACATGGAGTATGCAATAAACATGAATGCAGCAAAACCTCGCCCCGGGTGGAAAGTTCTTGTTTTGTGCAATTTTTAATGTATTAATTTTGATATTTTTTCACAGATCAGTGAAATGACAGCAAAGATCATGGAGTGGTCGACGTTGGTCCTCATGCTGGTGAATGTATTGAGCTACTATCAGAATATGCAGGTCAGTAGACGTCACCTCATTATCACTTCGTATACCAGACCTCGTAATAACATTATTATTCATCTCTACAATCATGGGGTTTATAATGTGGATATGTGTTTCTTTTCTTAGAGTTTATCTATAACAATTACCCGGAAAAGCTTCACCATCTCCAAGAGGGAGAAGAACCAGGACTCTGGAGTATAATGAGGATCATCGTGGACGGTGACATGACACGCTTTCATCAGACCGCACACCCAGATGCCTGTCCGTTTTAAAGAAACACTATGGGCCGGTCACTAACGGGTTAAAAGGGGATCCCCCCCCCATAAATGTGAGGAAATAACCACTCCACTACCCACCCTCTGCCCCCTTGGACCTTGCCCAGACAATGATGACTACTACCACTGGGTTTAGCTGTTATGGTCACTACTGTCTCCATGATCATCTAATAATGTTTTAGAAATATTAGAAGATTTGTCCATATAGTTACAGGTTTACTTTCTCTTATTTCCAGTTTTATACAATGATGTGGATTGGCGCGCCACAGCCAAGCAGTTATCACATCCCAAACTGCAGAAGATCTGTAGATGGCGACCAAGTGCCAAGACATCCACCATCTCCGACCTTTCTCCCAAATATCATCTTACATCAGGGAGGACGAACTACAAGAACCGTTTATAAACAGTGGACACTAGAGATGAGGTGGAATGGCACGTCACAGCCGAGCAGGAACTTCTCTGGGAACATCCTAAACTGATGAACTCCAGAGATTGCGACCAAGTGCCAAGACGGCCATCAGCTCCAACCTTTCTCAAAAAAAAATCTTACAAACGGGGAGAAAGAACTGCAAGAACTGTTTATGACCAGTGGACTCTACAGCGAGGTGGAATGACACGTCACAGCCGAGCAGGAACATCTCAAACTGCAGAGGCTCCAGAAATACAACCAAGTGCCGAGACATCCACCACCTCCAACCTTTCTCCCCAATATCATCTTACCACAAGGAGAGAGAAGCAGCGGACTGTTTACTATCCTAATGGTCCTTGTTTGTTGGCTTATAAAACGGTTTAGTAAAGTCATTTTCTACCACCTGAAACCTGTTTTTGTCTTCATTACTGTCAATAATAATAATAATACTGAGTCTTCCATAGATCTGTCCTCATGAACCTGGAGGAATAAGAATGTCTCAATGTTATTGTAGCAAAATTCTGAGTTATGAAAAAAATAAATAGAGGGGATTCCTCTTCTGGAGGGAGCTTCAGAGGTGCTATCTACAGGGGAAGGGGGATAGCACTATCAGTGGCGGATTAAGAAGACCATGGGTCCTGGGCTGTTACCCAAACTTGGGCCCCCCTTCTCCACCACCACCCTGCCGCGCCGTAACTATTGCTAACACTACCTAAACACTAGTACACAAAGTAGGCACATTATGCACAAAGTATGCACATTATGCACAAAGTAGGCACATTATGCACAAAGTACGCACATTATGCACAAAGTACGCACATTATGCACAAAGTACGCACATTATGCACAAAGTACGCACATTATGCACATTATGCACAAAGTACGCACAGTACACAAAGTACCACATTATGCACAAAGTACGCACATTATGCACAAAGTACACAAAGTAGGCACATTATGCACAAAGTACGCACAGTACACAAAGTACCACATTATGCACAAAGTACGCACATTATGCACAAAGTCAGGACATTATGCACAAAGTACGCACATTATGCACAAAGTAGGCACATTATGCACAAAGTACGCACATTATGCACAAAGTACGCACATTATGCACAAAGTAGGCACATTATGCACAAAGTACGCACATTATGCACAAAGTACACAAAGTACGCACATAATGCACAAAGTAGGCACATTATGCACAAAGTATGCACAGTACACAAAGTACCACATTATGCACAAAGTACGCACATTATGCACAAAGTACGCACATTATGCACAAAGTACGCACAAAGTACGCACATTATGCACAAAGTACGCACAGTACACACATTATGCACAAAGTACGCACAGTACAAAGTACGCACATTATGCACAAAGTATGCACAGTACACAAAGTACACACATTATGCACAAAGTACACAAAGTAGGCACATTATACACAAAGTATGCATAGTACACAAAGTACACACGAGTATGCACATTATACACAAAGTAGGCACATTATACACGAGTATGCACGTTATACACAAAGTACACCTTGTAAACACATGAATATGGACATTAAACATACATGAATATGGACATTAAACATACATTAATATGGACATTAAACACACATGAATATGGATATTAAACATACATGAATATGGACATTAAACATAACATGAATATGGACATTAAACACACATGCACTTACCTTTTATGTCTTCACTGCAGCTCTTCTCCTGCTCACAGCACAGAGCCCGCCGACAGTCTCCCCTCCCCCATGTCCCGACAGCTAGCAGCAGAGGAGAGATGTTTAGAGCAGGGAAGGGTGGCTGGAGGGGGAGCTTCTAAAGCAGCACAGACCACGGCTGCTAAGTAGAAGCAAAGCTCCCCTCGCCTGACAGGTGCGGTCCTGGCACCGGGGCTCCCTCCGGTGCTAGCGACGCCACTGGGCATGAGGGGGTTCGGGCGGTCATAGGCCCCCTGGGAGCCTTGGGCCCCCTGGCAGCCTTGGGCCCCTTGCGACCGCCCGAAACGCCCTAATGATAATCCGCCACTGAGCACTATATACAGTGGGGGTGACACAATCTACATGGGTGCTGTGTGGCGCCATCTACAGGGGGTACTGTGACATTGTATATAATGAGACAGTACCCCCTGTATATAATGGTGCAGTACCCCCTGTATATATTGATGCAGTACACCCTGTATATAGAGGGCACTGCGGCATTATCTACAGGGGCATGTGTGGCACTATATACAGGGACGTGTGTGGCACTATTTACATGGGGCGCTAGGTGGCACAATCTACATGGACAAACGGTGGGGCTCAGAAGGGAAAGAGCGCCATTTGGCTTTTTGAGATCACATTTAGCAGGAATAGTTTACAGAGGCCATGTCACATTTGCAAAGCCCCTGAGGGACCAAAAGCAATGAAAACGCCCAAAAATTTACTCCATTTAGGAAACTACACCCCTTGAGGAATTCATCTAGGGGTGTAGTGAATTTTTGGACCCCACAGATATTTCATAGAATTTATTAGAATTGGGCAGTGAAAATAAAAACAATCCCTTTTCTTGAATAAAACGTAGCTTTAGCTCAAAATTTCTCATTTTCTCAACAAATAAAGGAAAAAAAGAACTCCAGCATTTGTAAAGCAATTTCTCCCGAATACGGCAATACCCCATATGTGGTCATAAACTGCTGTTTGGGCACACGGCAGGGCTTAGAACGGAAGGAGCTCCATTTGGCTGTAACGTTGGGTACGTGGACCCACTGGACGGTACCGCCTTAACGGTATGGCTGCTGGCCGAATAGACACGAAGCGGCTCAGCGCTCACACGAGTGATTCAGCTGCTTCAATATAGCGATTGTTGGGGGTCTCAGTGCTCTGACGCCCACCAATCTAAACTTCTGACATGTCTCTATGACATGTCAGTAGTTTGTCGAACGTTTAGCTACACTTTAAATGTTAATTTAAATGTACCACAAAATAGTCACAATGAAGGGAGACAAAAGCGAAAAAAAATATTTGCAGCTTAAAAGACAAAATAGGTTGCAACATCAAGGGGTTAATAATTATAGTACATGCAGATCACTGTATAGAGCTTTTCAGCTCCCCAGGGGCATACGGTTGGGAGCTTTGACTGGCGGGGTCACTTTAACCCCTTCCCGCAATTTCACGTACAGTTATGTCATGGAAGATGGCCTTTTCCCGCATCTCCACGTAACTGTACATCATGGAGATGAAGCTGGCTCAGGAGCTGAGCCAGCGACATCACCGCCGGGTGACAGCTGTATGTTACAGCTGGCACCCTGAGGTATCGGCCAGGACCGGAGCTAGCCTCCGATCCGACCGATTAACCCCTCACATGCTGCGTTCAATAGAGATCGCAGAATGTGAGGAGTTTATAGCCATCGGCACCCCAGCAACGTGATCGCTGGGTTGCCAGTGGCTGCAAAGGCGATCGGAGGGCTAATACTTACCTCCCGATCAGTCTGTAACGGAATCCTCCTATGTCCCGTCGGCGGCGGGGCCCAGGAGGCTTCCGGTACCATCGGCAAGATGGCGCCGGCTCAGCTTCCGGTTCAGAAGCTGAGCCGGCGTCATCAGCAGTGGGTGTCCACTGTATGTTACAGCGGACACCCCGATCTATCGGCAGGAACCGGAGCTAGCTCCGATTCCTGCCGTTAACCCCTTCAATGCAGCGATTCAATGCAATCGCTGCATCAAAGTGGTTTGTATGCAATCGGCAGCCTTGCCATGCGATGGCAAGGCTGGCGACTGCTACTATGGCAACTGGTTGCCTAACAATAGCTTCCTATCTGCCATTACGTTAGCCGATTAGGCCCCGCCGGGAGGCGGAGCCTGATCGGCTTGCTGTCAGTGAACAACTGACAGTTCTAATACATTGCACTACATAGGTAGTGTAATGTATTAGAACATCAAAAAAACAGTTGGACCTTCAAGTCCCCTAGTGGGACTAAAGAAAAGTGTAACAAAAAGTGTAAAAAAAAGTAAAAATAAAAGTTGTAAAAAATACAATAAAAGTTTCAAATAATAACACAAAACACAATCGCCCTTTTTCCCTTATC
This sequence comes from Rhinoderma darwinii, assembly GCF_050947455.1. Taxonomy (NCBI): domain Eukaryota; kingdom Metazoa; phylum Chordata; class Amphibia; order Anura; family Rhinodermatidae; genus Rhinoderma; species Rhinoderma darwinii. The sequence continues at coordinate 521,399 of NW_027461833.1, forward strand.
AAGTCATTTATTATTGATAAAAATAATAAAGCCATACATATTTGGTATCGCTGCGACCGTAACGACCTGAACTATAAAAATATGATGTTATTTATTCCGCACAGTGAACGGCGTAAAAAAAATAACTAAAAAATACTGACATAATTGCTATTTTTTGGTCACTTTGTCTTCCAAAAATTGAAATAAAAAGTGATCAAAAAGTCGCATGTACCCAAAAATGGTGTCTATAAAAACTATAACTCGTCTCGCTAAAAACAAGCCCTCATACAGCTCCGTCAACGAAAAATTTAAAACCGTTATGGCTCTCACAACTTGGCGACAGTAAAAATCCATTCTCTTTACAAAAGTTATTTTATTGTGCAAAAAGTTGTAAAACATAAAAAGTGCTATAAATTAGGTATCACCGGAATCGGACTGACCCGCAGAATAAAGCTAACATGTAATTTATAACACAAGGTGAACGCTGTATAAAAAGAACTAAAAAAATATGCCAGAATTGCTGTTTTTTGGTCACCTTGCCTCCCAAAAAAAAAGGATAACAAGTGATCAAAAAGTCGCATGCACCCCAAAATGGTACCAATAAAAACTACAGCTCATCTCACAAAAAAAAACAGCCGTCATACCACTACGTCTATGAAAAAATAAAATTAGTCAAGGCACCAATAAGTTAGGAAATTAAAAATATGCCGGCCTGAGGGGAACATTTCTTCTGTTGCAAGTGGCGAATTATCAAGGCCCCTAAAATTAGGGAACCAGGAAGGGGAGGGCCCAAACATATCTGCTGGAAGTGGGGCGCCCATATTATACCAGGACAACACTACCCAGCAAGATTCCCCAAACTTCAAAGGTGCGGAGTGCGGACCAAAAGGGGAATAAGTAAGGACCATTTATTAGTCCAACACCGGCCTGTGCAGAAAGGATTGTGTCACAGCGTAACACACATCTATGGATTATTTTATTGTTTTTTTTTTACCCCACTATACCACCTGACTATGCCCCTTATATACTCCAGCCCGCCTTACATGTACCCCCACATTATAAACGGAAACACCAGTAAGACTCCAAACAAAACTACTACAAGCAAAATCCATGCTCCAAAAGCCAAATGGCGCTACCTCCCTTCTGAACCCTACATGTGCCCAAACAGCAGTTTACTTCCACATATATGGCATCGCCATACCCGGGATAACCCTTTTAACAATTTTTGGGGTGTGTGTCTCCAGTGGCACAAGCTGGGCGCCACTTATTGGCATATCTATTGAAAAACCATTTTCACTCTGCAACATCGCGTGCACACCAATTTCTGCCAATCACCTGTGGGGTTAATATGCTCACTACACCCCTAGGTGAATACCTTGAGGGGTGTAGTTTCCAAAATGGGGTCACTTCTGGGGGGGATCCACTGTTTTGGTCCCACAGGGACTTTGCAAATGCGACATAGCGACCAGAAACCAATCCAGCAAAATCTGTACTCCAAAAGCCAAATGGCGCTCCTTCCCTTCTGAGACCTACTCTGTGCCTAAACATCAGTTTATGGCCACATATGTGGTATTGCCGTACACAGGAGAAGTTGCTTTACAAGTGTTGGGGTGCTTTTTTGCATTTATTTGTTGAGAATATGAAACATTTTCAGCTAAAACTACGTCTTATTGAAGAAAAAGGATTTTTTTTATTTTCACTGCCCAATTCTAATAAAATCTATGAAACACCTGTGGGGTCAAAATGCTCACTTCACCCCTAGATGAATTCCTCAAGGGGTGTAGTTTCGCGAATCGATTCACTTTTGGGGAGTTTCCACTGTACTGACACCTTAGGAGCTTTGCAAAAGTGACATGGTGTCAAGAAACCAATCCAGCAAAATCTGTGCTCCAAAAGCCAAATGGCACTCCTTCTCTTCTGATCCTTGCCGTATGCCCAAACAGCAGTTTATGACCACAAATGGGGTATTGCCGTACTCCAGAGAAGTTGCTTTACAAATGTTGGGGTTCTTTTATTCCTTTATTTGTTGAGAAAATGAAAAATGTTGAGCTAAAGCTACGTCTTATTGGAAAAAAATGATTTTTATCTTCACTGCCCAATTCTAATAAAATCTATGAAACCCCTGTGGGTTCAAAACACTCACTATACCCCTAGATGTATTCTTCAAGGGGTGTAGTTTCCTAAATGGAGTCACTTTTTTGGTGTTTTCACTGTTTTGGTCCCTTAGGGGCCTTGCAAATGTGACGTGGTCTCCGCAAACCATTCCTGCTAAATTTGAGCTCCAAAAGCCAAATGGCGCTCTTTCCCTTCTAAGCTCCGCCGTGTGTCCAAACAGCCGTTTATGACCACATGCGGGGTATTGTTTTACTCGGGAGAAATTGCTTTAAAAAAGTAGTGGTGCATTTTCTCCTTTTAGTCCTTGTGGAAATTAGAAAAAAATTAGCTAAACCTACATTTTCTTTGAAAGAATGTAGATTTTCATTTTCACAGCCTACTTCCAATAATTTCTGCAAAATGGGGTCACTTTTGGGGGATTTCCACTGTTTTGGTGCCGCAAGAGCCTTTCAAACCCGACATGGAGCCTAAAATATTTTCTAATAAAAAGGAGGCCCCAAAATCCCCTAGGTGTTCCTTTGTTTCTGAGGCCTGTACTTCAGTCAATAAGTGCACTAGGGCCACATGTGGGGTATTTCTAAAAACTGCATAATCTGGGCAATAGATATTGAGTTGCGTTTCTTGGGTAAAACTTTCTGTGTTACAAAAAAAATAGTTAAAAAATGAATTTCTGCAACAAAAAAAAAGAAATTTGAACATTTCACATCTACTTTGCCTTAATTCCTGTGAAACATCTAAAGGGTTAAGAAACGTTCTAAATGCTGTTTTGAATACTTTGAGGGGTGAAGTTTTTAAAATGGGGTGACTTATCGAGGGTTTCTAATATATAAGGCCCTAAAATCCACTTCACAACTGAAATGGCCCCTGTAAAAATAGCCTTTTGACATTTTCTTGAGATGTGAGAAATCGCTGCTAAAGTTCTAGGCCTTGTGATGTCATAGAAAAATAAAAGGATGTTCAAAAAACGATGCCAATCTAAAGTAGACATATGGGTGATGTTAATTAGCAACAATTTTGTGGGGTATAACTATCTGTCTTACAAGCAGATACATATAAATTTAGAAAAATTCTATTTTTTGCAATTTTTCGCTACATTTTGGGGTTTTTCACAATTAAATACTTAATGTATCGAGCAAATTTTGCCAGTAACATAAAGTCCAATGTGTCACGAGAAAACAATCTCAGAATCGCTTGGATAGGTAAAAGCATTCCAACGTTATTACCACATAAAGTGAAACATGTCAGATTTGAAAAAATTGGCTGTGTCCTGAAGGCCAAAACAGGCTGTGTCTTGAAGGGGTTAAGAATAAATAAATGGGGGGTGGCATCACTTCATCATGATCTACAGGGATTGGCCAGTGATCACATAGTAGGGGGCTATAGAGCTCCCTATAAAATAGTAATGCCCTTCGTCCTCTTCCTCTTTGGACCCTGCAGCTTGGCGTCTTTCCCCCACTCCCTCTCTTGATTTGACTCCTTAATGACACGACCAATTTTTGTTTTTTCATATTCGTTTATTACTCCCCGCCTTCCAAAAGCCATCACTTTTTTTTTTTTTTCGTCGGCATAACCGTATGAGAGCTTGTTTTTTATGGGACAAGTTGTCATTTTTTATGGTACCATTTAATGTATCAGATAATGTACTGGGAAACTGAAAAATAAATTATTTGTGGGGTGGAATGAGCAAAAAAAAAGCTAATGCGCCATTTTCAGGGGGATTTCGTTTTTACGGCGTCTATCGTGCGGTAATAACTACATGTTCACTTTATTCTATGGAGTAATACGATTACAGCGATACTGAATGTATATTTTGTAATGTTTTACCACTTTGTAAAACTATTTGTTAAAAAAATTTGTTTTGCGTCTCCAAAATCTGAGAGACTTAATTTTTTTTATGGTTCCGTAGATTGAGCGATGTGAGGGCTTCGATTTTGCGAGGCGAGCTTTTGTTACCATTTTGGGGTACATGCGACTTTTTGATCAGTTTTTATTCCATTTTTTGGGGGAGCTAACGTGACCAAAAAACAGCAATTTGGATGTTTTACATATTTGTTTTTCTTACAGTGTTCAGCGAGTGGGTTAGATAACATCAGATTGTAATAGTTCGGACTTGCAAACGCGGCGATATCAGTTATGCTAACTTATTTTGTTTAACATTACTTTAGGGAAAAAATGGGAAGAGGGAATTTTTTAGAAATAGAAAAATATATATTTTTTTGGGATATTTATTTAACTTTTTTTAAATTCTGTTTAGTAGTCCCCCTAGTGGACTTGAACCAGTGATCATTGGATCGCTAACACGATCTACTGCAATAGTAACGTATTGCAGTTTATCGTGATTCTTACAGCCACCTATGAAGCCCTGCCGGAGAACAAAGATGGCAGACCCTTCATTAGGCCCCCAGGCTGCCATTATAACCAGCCGCATCCCGCTATAGCATCGTGGGGGGACAATGGCACGTCGGAGGGGGTCGTCCCTCTCATTCTAATGCGTTAGATGCTGTTGTCGTGATTGACTTTGGCATCTAATGGGTTAAACAGGCAGACTCAAAGTGATATTTGATTCTGTCCATTGCAGTGCGGTGTTGGCTATATTACACAACCATTACCCGCTAAGTATGGAGTGACCCCAGCCCGTGATCCCGCTCCATACTTCCCTTCAACGACTGCCATGTACATGTATGTGACATCTTGTTAAGGAGTTAAATGTCATTTTGTTGATAATTGATTCAGAGTTTTTATGTTCATCCTGTTTTGATCATTTTCTTCTGTTCCAGACGTCACAGCGGCGGTTCTAGGAGGATCTTGTCTCTACCGTTCGTGAAATCACCCGGAAACAACTGGAGCATGCCCATCGCGCCTGCAATGTTCTGGCACCCAGGGTGACCTGTTTATCTTGCAATGTGTTTATCCAACCAGCGGACATAATAATAATAAAAGCTGGGGCCGACCCCCACTTTACCCCACATCTTGGTCTGAGTCCCAGTTATTTCATATAAATGTTAGAGGTTGTGTTATATGGGGGTGATGCCTTCATTGGTCCTGTCAGTCTTCTTTTACCAAATGTAATCCCCTGTGATACAATGCTGTCACCCAAAACAACATGGAAAAATCAATGGAGGGGGGTAAATAGTTTTTATTAGCACAGTATAACAGATGACCTTACATTGACCTCTGTGAAAAAAGACGCTAAAATGTCACTACATCAATGACTTATGTTCTGGGGTCTGCGAAGCGCATAGCAGAAATAAGTTCATAGCAGATACTAAACCATGGCAGCTCCAGAGCAGAACTGACCTTACTGTGACATCACGATGACATCACTGAGCTATGATGTCACAGAGAGCTGAGAATTTGGGAATTCCCCTGACAGCAGCAGAACTGACCTTACTGTGACATCATGATGACATCACTTAACTATGATGTCACAGAGAGATGATGGGAGGTTATAAATATTCCCCTGACAGCAGCCCGGTCTTTCTTTCTGTGAATTGACACAGAGTGTGATTTGCTAATTTATTGGCGACTTTTCACTATTATGGAAATCAACGGATTGGGATTCTTCCCCATCTTCTTGGCCTTTTGGTGTGTGGCCTGGCTCTCTGGAGGCTACACCCTGACTGTGATCAAGGACCATGCCCCCCCACTGATGTACATCAGGTAAGATGGAGAATTACACGACTCTTATTTTATAGTTTGGGAATGTATAAGGTAATTACTTAAATATGGAGGAAATATCTAAATAAGAAAATGGCTTCCATTACCCAGAGGGGCTGCAAGAGGACAGAGAAACGCATTCCCTCATCCCTATAGATTATTATCAGACTGCTGATTATTAAGATTAAACAATTATGAAAATTTTTCGATATTATTTAACATTAACTTTTTCTTTTTCGTTTCTCAGTGAAACGGGAAATTTCTTTCCCGAAAATATCCTGTTTAGAATAGGATTCGTAGGAATGGCCATTGCCTGTAAGTAAATATCACAGAAGTGATTATAATATGTTCTTACTTCTGGGGGATGGCGGGTTATTATAAAATGTCTTATATCTGATTATATTACTCTGGGGTCAAACCTACATTTATTTTTATAAAAATTTGATTACTACGTCAGTGAGAGATGCAGGCCGGTTGCTAGGGACACATTGCTGGACAAGACTGTGGTTGTTAGGTAGTGTTTCCCTAGCAACCAGACTGTCAGACATGACTCAGACTTGGCATCAGTCCCGCCCTGTCCCCATCTCAGCCTGCAGCAGTAATCAGATTATTCTAAATAATAAATAAAGTTTTGTTAATCTCAACTGATAATAATAGTCCGGATCAGACGATGCAGATAAATGTTCCCGTCCATTATTGTAGGTTTCTTGTTGGGTTTAGCGCTTGGTCCGCGCTTCATAGATGTTATTAGGTTGTTTTACACATGGTACAGGATTTATTTGGCTCATTTTCTCTTTTTCAGCTCTGGGTCTGACGTTTCTACATTACAAGTTCATCATGTTCCATGCTGAAGCCTTTGGGCCTCGTCAGACCTTGGTTCAAAAGATCCTCCTGGCAATTGGATGGTCATCATGCGTTGGGACGGCCGTGATGGCTATGTTTTCGGTAAGTTAATAAATGTTTTATGTTAATAGGGTTGTCCCATCTGCCCTAAATAGGGACCCGCTGGCAATCAGCTGATCACTGTGTTTCCGGCAGCTGAACCCCTGGTGATCATGATCAGCGGTTATCACCGTGTGGCCACACATTAAAGTGGTAATACATGGCTTATTCGAATGAATGGACGACCATGTAGTAGATGTGTGTCTGCTCCATCTAACAGAGAGGAGTCCCAAGCAGGAGACCAGCCTCTATATCCATTATGTCTCTGGTTATTATATCAGAACACGTTATTTAGGATTTATTGGGAAGTTCTGAGGGTAAGTTAGTGATTAGTTCCATAAGATTTGCTGTAACCTCTGTCTTCTTGTTTTCTAGACCTACCGTTATCCAATGACTCACCGGATTTGCGCTTTCGTTGCATTCGGGTTTGGCAGCCTTTACAACCTTTGGCAGTCCATACTCCTCTACAAAGTGCCCGAAAGCCGAAGAGTCATCAGCCATTTCAGACTGGCGTCCTGTATAATGGCCGTGACCTTAGTGGTTTTCTGTATCCTTTCTTAAATAATATTTGAATGGAATCCAACCGTACTTGTCTTTAGGTTCACATGTAGGAAACATCAGATCCTGAGGTAATCATTTCCATTTATTTTCTGATCTCCGCCGTCAGATGGCGACATGCTGGTGTAACACAGCGCCATCTGGTAACATTGTTCAGCTTCTTGCAGGAAGATACTGAATAGAAAGCAGCGGTACTGTCCTTGCTATACTGTATATGTATTATATTAACATTTATCTTACATAAAAGTGTAGTAAATTGTATAGGACACTTACTAAACATAATAAACGTTATTTTCCTATATAATAACCCACCAGTCATTGGAAGTAGGGTATCCGTATACACCTACCTGTGCGCTGGAGATCAATGTGTAAAGGTATGTACAGTATATCTCATACATAAGTTATTGACATGCTGAGCCGCTGGTACAAACCAGTGAACGTAAAATTCCTTTAATCCGGCACTAATGTATCAATAATTCTGGAATATTGTATAGATTTTATTTGCACCCCTAGAAGCCGTTCTATAGGAAAACAATTGGACCTATAATCTTTGTGCTTATTCTCAGCATCATGGTGGTTGTGACGTCCGCAATGTAATGGATGTGGTGTCACATGACAATGGGTCAGGTCCGTTTTGCATCGCCGTCAGTCGCATGACTCCATGCAATAAACATGAATGCAGCAAAACCTCGCCCCGGGTGGAAAGTTCTTGTTTTGTGCAACTTTTAATGTATACATTTTGATATTTTTTTCACAGATCAGTGAAATGACAGCAAAGATCATGGAGTGGTCGATGTTGGTCCTCATGCTGGTGAATGTATTGAGCTACTATCAGAATATGCAGGTCAGTAGACGTCACCTCATTATCACCTCGTATACCGGACCTCGTAATAACATTATTATTCATCTCTACAATCATGGGGTTTATAATGTGGATATGTGTTTCTTTTCTTAGAGTTTATCTATAACAATAACCTGGAAAAGCTTCACCATCTCCAAGAGGGAGAAGAACCAGGACTCTGGAGTATAAAGAGGATCATCGTGGACGGTGACGTGAGACGGTTTCATCAGACCGCACACCCAGATGCCTGTCCGTTTTAAAGAAACACTATGGGCCGGTCACTAACGGGTTAAAAGGGGATCCCGCCCCATAAATGTGAGGAAATAACCAGTCCACTACCCACCCTCTGCCCCCTTGGACCTTGCCCAGACAATGATGACTACTACCACTGGGTTCAGCTGTTATGGTCACTACTGTCTCCATTATCATCTAATAATGTTTTAGAAATATTAGAAGATTTGTCCATATAGTTACAGGTTTACTTTCTCTTATTTCCAGTTTTATACAATGATGTGGAATGGCGCGCCACAGCCAAGCAGTTATCACATCCCAAACTGCAGAAGATCTGGAGATGGCGACCAAGTGCCAAGACATCCACCATCTCCGACCTTTCTCCCAAATATCATCTTACATCAGGGAGGACGAACTACAAGAACCGTTTATAAACAGTGGACACTAGAGGTGGAATGGCACGTCACAGCCGAGCAGGAACTTCTCTGGGAACATCCTAAACTGATGAACTCCAGAGATGGCGACCAAGTGCCAAGACGTCCATCAGCTCCAACCTTTCTCAAAAAAAAAATCTTACAAACGGGGAGAAAGATCTACAAGAACCGTTTATGACCAGCGGACTCTACAGCGAGGTGGAATGGCACGTCACAGCCGAGCAGGAACATCTCAAACTGCAGAGGCTCCAGAAATACAACCAAGTGCCGAGACATCCACCACCTCCAACCTTTCTCCCCAATATCATCTTACCACAAGGAGAGAGAAGCAGCGGACTGTTTACTATCCTCATGGTCCTTGTTTGTTGGCTTATAAAACGGTTTAGTAAAGTCATTTTCTACCACCTGAAACCTGTTTTTGTAAAAAAGAAGAAACAAAACCGCGCTAGAATTGCTGTTTTTTGGTTTCCTCATCTCCCAAATAATATAATAAATAGCGATAAAAAAAATTGTATTTACCCCAAAATGGAACCAATAAAAATGACAGCTCGTTCCCCAACAACCGATCCCTCGCACAGCGCCGTCACCGGAAAATAGCACGTTATGTCTCTAAGAACGCAATCACGCTGAATGACGGACCAGACTCATATTTTAGGTCCAGTCGTTTTTCACTAAATACCCCACATCATCATTTACTGGACCCCACAGGTGACCCCGTAGATGCAGCGGAGATGAGGAAACTTTAGGGCCTTGTGCGGCTTATAGGACTAATGAAGAAGTCACATATAAGGTGATACTGGAGCGCAGATATTCTGTATAATCCCCAATAATCCCGGCCTGTGCATGAAGTGACCCCACCAATCCATGGATATTCACCCCATTATTACATCATCCTATTACCCTGATGTACTCCACCCAGTTTACATATACCCTGATGTACTCCGCCCAGAATACATATACCCTGATGTACTCCACCCAGAATACATATACCCTGATGTACTCCGCACAGATTACATATACCCTGATGTACTCCACCCAGTTTACATATACCCTGATGTACTCCACCCAGTTTACATATACCCTGATGTACTCCTCCCAGCTTACATATACCCTGATGTACTCCACCCAGCTTACATATACCCTGATGTACTCCGCCCAGATTACATATACCCTGATGTACTCCACTCAGATTACATATACCCTGATGTACTCCGCCCAGCTTACATATACCCTGATGTACTCCACCCAGATTACATATACCCTGATGTACTCCGCACAGCTTACATATACCCTGATGTACTCCGCCCAACTTACATATACCCTGATGTACTCCGCACAGTTTACATATACCCTGATGTACTCCGCCCAGCTTACATATACCCTGATGTATTCCGCCCAGCTTACATATACCCTGATGTACTCCGCCCAGCTTACATATACCCTGATGTACTCCACCCAGCTTACATATACCCTGATGTACTCCGCCCAGTTTACATATACCCTGATGTACTCCGCCCAGTTTACATATATCCTGATGTACTCCGCCCAGCTTACATATACCCTGATGTACTCCACCCAGCTTACATATACCCTGATGTACTCCACCCAGATTACATATACCCTGATGTACTCCACCCAGCTTACATTTCCCTGATGTACTCCGCCCATATTACATATACCCTGATGTACTCCACCCAGTTTACATATACCCTGATGTACTCCACCCAGATTTCATATACCCTGATGTACTCCGCCCAGCTTACATATACCCTGATGTACTCCACCCAGATTACATATACCCTGATGCACTCCGCACAGTTTACATATACCCTGATGTACTCCGCCCAATTTACATATACCCTGATGTACTCCGCACAGCTTACATATACCCTGATGTACTCCGCCCAGCTTACATATACCCTGATGTATTCCGCCCAGCTTACATATACCCTGATGTACTCCGCCCAGCTTACATATACCCTGATGTACTCCACCCAGCTTACATATACCCTGATGTACTCCGCCCAGCTTACATATACCCTGATGTACTCCGCCCAGCTTACATATATCCTGATGTACTCCGCCCAGCTTACATATACCCTGATGTACTCCAACCAGCTTACATATACCCTGATGTACTCCACCCAGTTTACATATACCCTGGTGTACTCCACCCAGATTACATATATCCTGATGTACTCCACCCAGTTTACATATACCCTGATGTACTCCGCCCAGTTTACATATACCCTGATGTACTCCTCACAGATTACATATACCCTGATGTACTCCGCCCAGATTACATATACCCTGATGTACTCCACCCAGCTTACATATACCCTGATGTACTCCGCCCAGATTACATATACCCTGATGTACTCCACCCAGTTTACATATACCCTCATGTACTCCACCCAGATTACATATACCCTGATGTACTCCGCCCAGCTTACATATACCCTGATGTACTCCACCCAGATTACATATACCCTGATGCACTCCGCACAGTTTACATATACCATGATGTACTCCGCCCAACTTACATATACCCTGATGTACTCCGCACAGCTTACATATACCGTGATGTACTCCGCCCAGCTTACATATACCCTGATGTATTCCGCCCAGCTTACATATACCCTGTTGTACTCCGCCCAGCTTACATATACCCTGATGTACTCCACCCAGTTTACATATACCCTGATGTACTCCGCCCAGCTTACATATACCCTGATGTACTCCGCCCAGCTTACATATATCCTGATGTACTCCGCCCAGCTTACATATACCCTGATGTACTCCACCCAGTTTACATATACCCTGATTTACTCCGCCCAGATTACATATACCCTGATGTACTCCGCCCAGATTAAATATACCCTGATGTACTCCACCCAGATTACATATGCCCTGATGTACTCCGCCCAGTTTACATATACCCTGATGTACTCCACCCAGATTACATATATCCTGATGTACTCCGCCCAGCTTACATATACCCTGATGTACTCCACCCAGCTTACATATACCCTGATGTACTCCACCCAGATTACATATACCCTGATGTACTCCACCCAGCTTACATTTCCCTGATGTACTCCGCCCAGATTACATATACCCTGATGTACTCCACCCAGTTTACATATACCCTGATGTACTCCACCCAGATTTCATATACCCTGATGTACTCCGCCCAGCTTACATATACCCTGATGTACTCCACCCAGATTACATATACCCTGATGCACTCCGCACAGTTTACATATACCCTGATGTACTCCGCCCAATTTACATATACCCTGATGTACTCCGCACAGCTTACATATACCCTGATGTACTCCGCCCAGCTTACATATACCCTGATGTATTCCGCCCAGCTTACATATACCCTGATGTACTCCGCCCAGCTTACATATACCCTGATGTACTCCACCCAGCTTACATATACCCTGATGTACTCCGCCCAGCTTACATATACCCTGATGTACTCCGCCCAGCTTACATATATCCTGATGTACTCCGCCCAGCTTACATATACCCTGATGTACTCCAACCAGCTTACATATACCCTGATGTACTCCACCCAGTTTACATATACCCTGGTGTACTCCACCCAGATTACATATATCCTGATGTACTCCACCCAGTTTACATATACCCTGATGTACTCCGCCCAGTTTACATATACCCTGATGTACTCCTCACAGATTACATATACCCTGATGTACTCCGCCCAGATTACATATACCCTGATGTACTCCACCCAGCTTACATATACCCTGATGTACTCCGCCCAGATTACATATACCCTGATGTACTCCACCCAGTTTACATATACCCTCATGTACTCCACCCAGATTACATATACCCTGATGTACTCCGCCCAGCTTACATATACCCTGATGTACTCCACCCAGATTACATATACCCTGATGCACTCCGCACAGTTTACATATACCATGATGTACTCCGCCCAACTTACATATACCCTGATGTACTCCGCACAGCTTACATATACCGTGATGTACTCCGCCCAGCTTACATATACCCTGATGTATTCCGCCCAGCTTACATATACCCTGTTGTACTCCGCCCAGCTTACATATACCCTGATGTACTCCACCCAGTTTACATATACCCTGATGTACTCCGCCCAGCTTACATATACCCTGATGTACTCCGCCCAGCTTACATATATCCTGATGTACTCCGCCCAGCTTACATATACCCTGATGTACTCCACCCAGTTTACATATACCCTGATTTACTCCGCCCAGATTACATATACCCTGATGTACTCCGCCCAGATTAAATATACCCTGATGTACTCCACCCAGATTACATATGCCCTGATGTACTCCGCCCAGTTTACATATACCCTGATGTACTCCACCCAGATTACATATATCCTGATGTACTCCACCCAGTTTACATATACCCTGATGTACTCCGCCCAGTTTACATATACCCTGATGTACTCCTCACAGATTACATATACCCTGATGTACTCCACCCAGCTTACATATACCCTGATGTACTCCACCCAGTTTACATATACCCTGATGTACTCCACCCAGATTACATATATCCTGATGTACTCCACCCAGTTTACATATACCCTGATGTACTCCGCCCAGTTTACATATACCCTGATGTACTCCTCACAGATTACATATACCCTGATGTACTCCACCCAGCTTACATATACCCTGATGTACTCCACCCAGTTTACATATACCCTGATGTACTCCACCCAGACCACATATACCCTGACCTACTCCACCCAGATTACATATACCCTGATGTACTCTGCACAGTTTACATATACCCTGATGTACTCCGCCCAGTTTACATATACCCTGATGTACTCCGCACAGCTTACATATATCCTGATGTACTCCACCCAGATTACATATACCCTAATGTACTCCGCCCTGTTTACATATACCCTGATGTACTCCACCCAGATTACATATACCCTGATGTACTCCGCCCTGTTTACATATACCCTGATGTACTCCACCCAGATTACATATACCCTGATGTACTCCGCCCAGTTTACATATACCTTGATGTACTCCGCCAAGTTTACATATACCCTGATGTACTCCACCCAGATTACATACCATGATGTACTCCACCCAGATTACATATACCCTGATGTACTCCACCCAGATTACATATACCCTGATGTACTCCACCCAGTTTACATATATCCTGATGTACTCTGCCCAGTTTATATATACGCTGATGTAGTCCTCACAGCTTACATATACCCTGATGTACTCCGCCCAGCTTACATATACCCTGATGTACTCCACCCAGATTACATATACCCTGATGTACTCCACCCAGTTTACATATATCCTGATGTACTCCGCACAGTTTACATATACCCTGATGTACTCCGCCAAGCTTACATATACGCTGATGTAATCCTCACAGCTTACATATATCCTGATGTACTCCGCACAGCTTACATATACCCTGATGTACTCCGCACAGATTACATATACCCTGATGTACTCTGCACAATTATATATACCCTGATGTAATCCTCCCAGTTTACATATACCCTGATGTACTCCTCACGTCTTACATATACCCTGATGTACTCCGCCCAGATTACATATACCCTGATGTACTCCGCCCAGATTACATATACCCTGATGTACTCCGCTTACATATACCCTGATGTACTCCACCCAGATTACATATACCCTGATGTACTCCGCACAGATTACATATACCCTGATGTACTCCGCCCAGCTTACATATACCCTGATGTACTCCGCCCAGTTTACATATACCCTGATGTACTCCTCACAGCTCACATATACCCTGATGTACTCCTCACAGCTTACATATACCCTGATGTACTCCACCCAGATTACATATATCCTGATGTACTCCACCCAGTTTACATATACCCTGATGTACTCCGCCCAGTTTACATATACCCTGATGTACTCCTCACAGATTACATATACCCTGATGTACTCCACCCAGCTTACATATACCCTGATGTACTCCACCCAGTTTACATATACCCTGATGTACTCCACCCAGATTACATATATCCTGATGTACTCCACCCAGTTTACATATACCCTGATGTACTCCGCCCAGTTTACATATACCCTGATGTACTCCTCACAGACCTTATATACCCTGACCTACTCCACCCAGATTACATATACCCTGATGTACTCCGCCCAACTTACATATACCCTGATGTACTCCGCACAGTTTACATATACCCTGATGTACTCCGCCCAGCTTACATATACCCTGATGTATTCCGCCCAGCTTACATATACCCTGATGTACTCCGCCCAGCTTACATATACCCTGATGTACTCCACCCAGCTTACATATACCCTGATGTACTCCGCCCAGCTTACATATACCCTGATGTACTCCGCCCAGTTTACATATATCCTGATGTACTTCGCCCAGCTTACATATACCCTGATGTACTCAACCCAGCTTACATATACCCTGATGTACTCCACCCAGATTACATATACCCTGATGTACTCCACCCAGCTTACATATACCCTGATGTACTCCACCCAGATTACATATACCCTGATGCACTCCGCACAGTTTACATATACCCTGATGTACTCCGCCCAATTTACATATACCCTGATGTACTCCGCACAGCTTACATATACCCTGATGTACTCCGCCCAGCTTACATATACCCTGATGTATTCCGCCCAGCTTACATATACCCTGATGTACTCCGCCCAGCTTACATATACCCTGATGTACTCCACCCAGCTTACATATACCCTGATGTACTCCGCCCAGCTTACATATACCCTGATGTACTCCGCCCAGCTTACATATATCCTGATGTACTCCGCCCAGCTTACATATACCCTGATGTACTCCAACCAGCTTACATATACCCTGATGTACTCCACCCAGTTTACATATACCCTGGTGTACTCCACCCAGATTACATATATCCTGATGTACTCCACCCAGTTTACATATACCCTGATGTACTCCGCCCAGTTTACATATACCCTGATGTACTCCTCACAGATTACATATACCTGATGTACTCCGCCCAGATTACATATACCCTGATGTACTCCACCCAGCTTACATATACCCTGATGTACTCCGCCCAGATTACATATACCCTGATGTACTCCACCCAGTTTACATATACCCTGATGTACTCCACCCAGATTACATATACCCTGATGTACTCCGCCCAGTTTACATATACCCTGATGTACTCCACCCAGATTACATATACCCTGATGTACTCCACCCAGATTACATATACCCTGGGGTACTCCACCCAGTTTACATATATCCTGATGTACTCCGCCCAGTTTATATATACGCTGATGTAGTCCTCACAGCTTACATATACCCTGATGTACTCCGCCCAGCTTACATATACCCTGATGTACTCCACCCAGATTACATATACCCTGATGTACTCCACCCAGTTTACATATATCCTGATGTACTCCGCACAGTTTACATATACCCTGATGTACTCCGCCAAGCTTACATATACGCTGATGTAATCCTCACAGCTTACATATACCCTGATGTACTCCGCCCAGCTTACATATACCCTGATGTACACCTCACATGTTACATATACCCTGATGTACTCCACCCAGTTTACATATACCCTTATGTACTCCGCCCAGCTTACATATACCTTGATGTACTCCACCCAGATTACATATACCCTGATGTACTCCGCCCAGCTTACATATACCCTGATGTACTCCGCCCAGCTTACATATATCCTGATGTACTCCGCACAGCTTACATATACCCTGATGTACTCCGCACAGATTACATATACCCTGATGTACTCTGCAAAATTATATATACCCTGATGTAATCCTCCCAGTTTACATATACCCTGATGTACTCCTCACGTCTTACATATACCCTGATGTACTCCGCCCAGATTACATATACCCTGATGTACTCCGCCCAGATTACATATACCCTGATGTACTCCGCTTACATATACCCTGATGTACTCCACCCAGCTTACATA